>NC_056745.1:429629908-429899908 GCF_019279795.1 Protopterus annectens | reverse complement strand
CCCCTATCTGTCCACAAACAGTGTGGTAAATGGACAGTGCAAGCTTCCCCTATAGTGAGATGTATTAAGTGTTGTTGAAAGGTGAGGACTTGAATGCAATGTAGCTGAAAGCTTTTCGTGTACCTGCTAGAGCAAGTGTCATGTACAGCGCAGGATTCTCACTCTGTAATAATGTATTTAGTTCTGATGAAAGGTGAGGGGTCAACTCAGTGGTGCACTGGTTAGTAGTGCTGCCTCACAGCACATGGTCCTAAAGTTCAGTTCTCAGAAAAGGTACTCACTGTGTAGCCTACCTGTCCACACTTTTTCTGCATGGGTTTTTGTTGGGCACATTGATTTCCTGACATAACTTTACACCAGGGTTATTTTGTACAGCTCTGCACAGTTTGGTAAGTGAGCACTATTAAACGCTTGAAAAATGTCTCCTTAAAGATGTACATGGGTAGACATGTTATGGTCCCAGTTATCACTTGCCTAATATGTTCCTATGACACAGCCTCTAAAGTGCCACATGTACCATGTGTGTGTGTGTGTGTGTGTGTGTGTGTGTGTGTGTGTGTGTGTGTGTGTGTGTGTGTGTGTGTGTGTGTGTGTGTGTGCATGTGCATGACTGGCATCTTATGGTCTCAGTGATCACTAACCTTGTATGTTTCTATGACAGATCCTCCAAAGTGCCACATGTACCACTTGTGTAAATGTGTGTGTGTGTGTGTGTGTGTGTGTGTGTGTGTGTGTGTGTGTGTGTGTGTGTGTGTGTGTGTGTGTTTCTGTCTGTGCATACATCCTGCAATAGACTAGCACCTTAACCAAGATTAATTTCTGTGTCTTGCACCCACTACCTGGAAAGATCTCCAGCTCCCATGTGATCCTGATCTATGTTAAGTAGGCAATCAGAGAATAAGTGATTGAATGAAAGGAAAGGGAATGACACCAGCAGTGAAATAAATCCTCTGTTTAGTCACAGGAATAAGGAAAGTGAGGTGAAGAATCACTGTAGATGTCAGCAAACGACAGTATATTGAATTCTAGCTACAAGTAAGGAACAGACAGTACTGAGGACTGAAGCCATCTTTCCATAGAGATAAGTACTGTATGTGGTGACAGAGACTGATTCACACTTACCTACACTGTAATGCATCTGGTGCTGGTGAAAGGTGAGGGACTGACAACACCTAGATGTGAAGCCTTCTGTTTGTCTTCAGGGACAGGTACAATAAGGACACTTACAGTAAGAGGTCGGACACGCCTGCTCAAACTGAGATCAGTTTTGTTCTGGTGATAGGAGACAGAATGACAAAACTGAGAACTGACACCATGTTTTTTTCCATTATCAAGTAAGGTGTTGTGACGGTATGTTGAGGAGTTTCTCACACTGTGATGCCTTTCTATTCTAGTGAAATGTGTGAGAATGACAGTGCTGGGTACTAACACCTTATTTTTATACAAGAACATGGGGAACATATATTCTGGTGTCTATCACACTGTGATGACTTTCTGTATTAGGGAAAGGAAAGATAAGATACTGATCACACTTGCGAGTAAATCTCCTCAGTCATTAAAAACAGAAAAGTAAAGTGAGGGTGGCATAAAGGAGGTGCAAGGTGTTAGGGGTATGATCATTGGAATCAGACTGGTATACTGACACTACATTTATGGTCATGGTTGAAACACTGGCACTCTTAATGTGTGGTGATTTCATTACAGTGAGCTGCTTGTTAGCAACTTGCTGCATTTTTAAAGCAAAAGAGCTTTTCTTTGTCTTTTTCGTCCTTTTTTTTTCTTTTCTGCTCTGCAACTTTGATTTTGATGACCTAGCTACGGTTCTGACAAAAACAAAATGTGCAAAATGTAGTACCAGGACTTGTAAACCATCTTTCTTTAGCCAGCACAATTTCTAAAGCATAACTAAAGTCATATTCCAAACTACAGTTTCTCACCCAGAAAAACAATTATGTGTCTGTGGGTATATGCTGGTATGTCCTGGGCATGTTGTTGCATGTTTCTGGAGTTACATTACACAAAAAAAACAGTTGTTTCTTGTTAGACTATATTTAGCCAGGAAAAACTGGTAGAACCATATGTCATTTACTGTAAGAACTGTTTAGGTAACATAATACCCTTGCTAAAAAAGGAACTAATTGGAATGCAGCCAAGCACAAACAGTTTTTTGTGCTCCACACCCAATACTTATGTAAAGTATATTACTTCAGCATTTAGTGACTTTAAATTCTTAATTGAATTATTTATTTTGATAAATTATTTTTAAAAAGCATTTAGTCAGTCCAATACTTGCTTTATTTTATTCAAGGTTAGGAGGATCTATCCCTATCCTGACAAATAGAAGGTGCAAGGCAGACAGACAGGCTTTTATTAAAACAGTTTTGATTTATATTAATTGCATTTTGTCTTTGGCTATTTCATGACTTTTTGTACTTTCAAACAAAGTTGCACACTATAAAGTAAAATACATTTTACTTACCATGATATTTTCATAAAAATAAAACTATTAGTTTGCAGTATTAATCTTAGACAAACACATCACATGCTCCCTAGTATTCAAAACGATTGTTGCTGCCAGCTGTAACTGGACAATGCTGTTCTGCCCAATAGCATAACAGAGGTAATCTGTGATTCAGAGACACGATAAAGTCACACTGAGCAACAGCTTATTAATGGCTCATTACCATGTGTCTGGTTCAAATACATGTCGGCCTAATCAGACAAGTATTCCTCCTAGCAGCCTGTGCAACACATTGTCACAGACATCTTACGTCACATGTGCACACATTTGCAAGCAGACCCCCCCCCCCCCACACACACGCACGCGCGCACGCGCACACGCGCACACATGCACACACACAAGGCTTTGCAGTGCTTATCCTCAGTGGCACTAACAGCCCTGATCCTTCCATTGACGTGAATGTGTGTGTGGTATGCACCTCTTCTGCTTCATACCCCAAAACGTGTTGTACAGCTACTTTCTGAATTGCTTTACCACACTATTCAGATGCTGCAGATATTTCTGGAGAAGACCAATTAGCATTATCCCCAGACTGCCACATTTGCATTTGGGTTAACTGCTCAGCCTCCTGTCCCTGCTACAAGCCACTGACTTTCTGCCACTGTAGAGGTACAGAAGTCTCAGAATCACTCAGGAATAATGCACAGTGAAGACCTCAACAAGTAAGTGTAGTGCTTTATGCTTTCTCAATCCCAGGGATTATCAGCCGGGACTGATAAGCATATCAGTATTGCAGTCCCTGTTGGTTTATATTAGATTTCTATCCACTATTGGCAAAACATAGAGTAGAGGTAATATGATGACCAAATGCATTACTGTCTGAAATAAATATGGATAGAGTACACTTAGTGGCTTTGACACTCACCCAAGAATGTTTATTTTTTGCACGGTCCTCATGCAAGGCCATCCAGGCACACACACACACACACACACACACACACACACACACACACACACACACACACACACACACACACATACACACACACACACACACACACATACACACACACACACACACACACACACACACACACACACACACACACACACACACACACACACACACACACACACACACACACACACACACTTCTTGTTAGACTATATTTAGCCAAGAAAAACTGGTAGAACCATATGTCATTTACTGTAAGAACTGTTTAGGTAACATAATACCCTTGCTAAAAAAGGAACTAATTGGAATGCAGCCAAGCACAAACATAAAGTTTGTCTAGCTTCAACAAGAGACGTCACATTCTTCTACTTTCTTTATCTTGTACTTAGATCATCTAAACTATAAATAAATGCAGTCTTCAGAGTTTTGTTTTCAGTTAAAGTTGCAGGCGTTCTGTGGAATAGGAGAATTCATGGAGATTAAATAGTTCTTTGGTTTGCTTTTGTTTGCTTGCTTGTTTGTTTGTTAGCCTGGTAGGTGAACTAGCCGCAAGACTCTTTTTGGCTACAACCTGGGCTTATAAGTGAGTAAAAAGTATTTTTAAATAGAATAAATAAATGTACAAGGGAATCAATAAAACAGAAAAATGCAATAGAAAGAACATAAAATATGATGATGAGCAAAACGACTTGCAATGCAAGAGAAATAGAAAAAGGCATGGATAAATACAAATGGGCATACTGTGATATAAGCATACCAAATGAGGGATATGTGAAACAAGCACAAATATATACAGAGTATTATTTGACAAGCTCTGATCTGAAACATTATACAGTGAGTGGTATTTATAAACAAATTACACGCTATGTAATGGCAATTTGCACATTTTGCATTGTCATACAGGGTGGTTGGCAATTCAATGAATCTAGTTGCATGCAAGCGCAATGGCCTGTGATGCACAGTATGCATGTAGTCAAGTGATTATATAGAGATACAAATAAAGCTGTGCAAGAAACGAGGATGCAAATAAGCACTTACAAATGTATGCTGCAGTTTATAGAAGTAAGTGCAATAGGTTATAAAGTTCTTTTATGACTCTGCATTGAAGAGTGGCACAGAGCTAATAATAACATTGTGACTCAGGCACTTGCACAAAAAATATTACATATATTAGGAGTGGTGGCTTTACATGCTCATCAGCACTTATGTAGGATTGTAATCATTGATTCTAGCAGGACTGCATGCCCTGCAGACCCATGGCAATGTCAGCTGCTCAAATAGAAAATGACTTTTTAATAATTTAATTTACTAGTGGATCATTTACTGGTATTAGGAAGAGCAGGATATTATAAGGAGTCTGGTAGACATAAATCAAGCACATGCTGAATCTGGGGGAATGTGTAGTGTGTCCAGCCTTGTGTAAAATAAGGTGTAGATATAATAACACTGATTGGTCTAGCTACAGGGACCTTTCACAGACAAACTGGAAACACTTCAGGTGCATCTCAGATATCTGTCTCCTGAATCCTTAACAAGCTCCTTGACATAACACTTCTACATGCACAAGTGCCAGAAGGTTCTTTTGAGCTTTTTCAGAATTCCATGTGGTTTGGTTTGCATTTGTTTGTTTATTTGTTTGTTGCTACAAGTTGAGTGTGTTAGCATGGGGCTATGTTATACCCAGTGGAGCTGCAAAGTGCACTATATACATGTAAGTGATTTAATTGTTGTACTGTGTGTTTTACTGTATGTGCTATTTGCCTTCATACATGTTCCTTATGTTTCACATTGCCATTGTGATCCTCATTAAACTATCACTAGTCTTAGCCACTGTTTGAGCAGTAGGGCAATAATTAACTGTGCTTATTGCTACTAATCTGTCCTTAACTACATTGTGGGCTGCAGCGTGCTGTGGACTTTTGTTTTGTTATTACTGCTATTACATACATACATTCAGACAAATATTTCAGGCTCAGTCAATAATGCCCTTCTAGCCTGCCATTATACCAAAATAGTTGCTCCGATAGTGTCCAGGTTGTTCTGCAAAATATCTGAACTAATACTTGCTTTAATGTTATTTGATAGTCTTTTACATACACTCACTACTATACTCTCTCAGAAAACCAATTAGTACACTTCTTATTCATATAGAATGTTCTACATAGGTTGTTTGATGAATCTCTACTACGTTTTGATAACCACAAACATTCCCAGAGATAGTTATTTCTAAATGCCCTACATACACTAATAAGGTTTCCTCTTAAATATTTGTAAGATAAAACACCCAAGTTCAGATATTTTAGTCTTTCATAATAAATTTATGGATGTCCTTGGTATATTTCTGCTGTACTCTTTCCAGTTTACTCATGCTTGTTTTCTTATATGGTTTCCATATAAGTTTTCGTCTAAAGTAACTAACAAAGAATTGCTTCAATATTTCTGATTTCCTATACATTATAAATATTTTTGTGCAACTTATAGCTCTATAACTATCATTAACCAATTGGTTGACCTGATTAGAAAAACTTAAAGCTGGACTTACCCATATACACATGTCTTTGGATGAATCTACGGTTTCAATCACTGTGTGCTGTATTAAATATTCACTTTTCGATTTATATTTGATGCACTTAGCCATATAAGACACAGATCCAGCTAGCCAACATGGAAAAAATAATTATTCCTATCACTTCTATTGTCATTTTAATAGCAGTTGATATTCAGAGGCAGTGTAAGAACTGCTATTTTCTCCCAGACAGCAGTTGATTTGACACAGATGAGCCAGTTTATGAGAATGTTAGCATCAACACAACATGTAGGCTGCCCTGCAACTTAAAAAGAAGGTCTGTAAGCACCACAAGGCACGGTACACAGCTCTACAGGAGTATACCAATCTAACATACTCTAAGGCTGCCAAAAAGTCACACCACAAGCCTCCTAGGGCTAGGAAGAAAAGTCTCAGCAGAAATCCATACACACACCATTCTGACATATAGTAAAAAGTCTCCAGGTTATAGACTGTGAACCATCTACTGCTACAAAATTGAAACTACATGATAACTATAAGGATCAATCAAAGGAGGTTAGAAAGGATTGGGAAGAGAGACTGGATAATAAGTCATAAAGAAGCAATGGGAGGATATATGCATGATACACAAATATGCAACAAAGTTTAGAAAATGTAGGAGCTTTTCTTGTAAGTGTTTTCATAGATACTTCTATACCCCTAGCAGACTCCAAAGAATTTTTCTTCAGGTAGATTCCAAATGTTGGAGGTGTGATGGGGAAGAAATAAATAAATTGGAACATATTTTATGGTATGTAATGAGTTGGTAGATGTTAAAAATTCCTTGCAGACTACTCTGTCAGAAATACTGGGTGATTAAATTGCTGCAACTAAGGAAATTATTTTTTGAGCTGTGATACAGAATTGTAATGGCCTAGACATGGTAAGGTCTTGCTGAGTTTAATTCTGGTGACAGCCAAAAAAACAAATTCTGGGAAATGGAAATCAAAGTCAACTGTACTAGATGGAATGAATATAGTACAGAGATAAAACAACTGGCAGTGGGATCTTCAGAAAAGGGTAACAGCAGATTATACAGAAAAAAATGGGAACTGTGGGAACAAGGCATGCAGAGTAATGTTTGAGAGAAGGAATGAGGTTTAAGGGAAGGCAGGAATAAAATGAGCTATATAAAGTTTGACATTGATTGTATAGAAAATATGTCAATATAGTTGTTTTCATTTACATAAATGTATGATTGCCTATGCCATAAGTGATAATTCAATAAAGATGTTTCTTGTTTAAAAAAAAATCTGTGAGTATAAATAAAAGTGTCCCACACTTCTTAACTGTCTCTATTTTGAGTAGCACTCTTATTTTTAGGCCAAATATGCCCTCGTTTTCAAGTTTGATGTATACTTTGACACATTTTTCTGAGTCTTCCTCATCACGCATGATTTTTGAAGTTGTCTCGTACACAGAAAACCAAACTACAAGACCTATACACCAGTGGCAGCAATAATTTAAAGAAAGAGTCTACAAATCTTACATCTCCCCTTTTCAGAAGAAGAATTAAATTACCTTGTGTTGTAGAATTTTACAATACAGATCATTAAAGACATTGTCTCTTTGATAATGTGCTTATATTTTTTTTCATCCTTATTGTCACTTTCTGTTTTTAAAAATATTTCTGAGTAGTATCCCAGAGTCCTAATGGAACTAGGAAGAGTTATGTACTATTTAGTATTCAAATTTTATGCTAATTAGATGTCTGGATTTTTGACTTTTCAAGAGTCTTTGTTCCTATTTTCAATGTCTGCAGGTTGAGATGCATGGTTTTAGTAATTGATAACTCCCTTGTCATGCATGCTGACTCCATGTTTACAAAGTTGGACAAGAACAGGGTTAGAGTTAGTTGTCTCGGCAGCACTAGCACCCATGATCTTCCAAGGAGTCTACAGTCCTTCACATCAGACACATTTTACTATAACCCAGAGGTAGCTCATGTGGGTATGAATGACTCATACCGCTCAACTTCTTTGCTCAGTAATTATGGATAAAGCCAAAAACAATAGGGAGAAAAACTCCAAATCAGGGATGATTTTTTTAAATATTGCTCTACTGTAATTATTAAGTAAACAGAATATCAGGTTTAGCATCAACATGCATTTTCTGAGCAATAAGGAACATGAAAGTCTAATGTCTTGCATTATTGCTTGACTGTAATTCTCAGTAGGTTATCAGAAAATCAAAAACATGTATGACAGACCAGGCAAAAAATATTGGCCAAAAGCAGGCATATTCAGCAAAAATCAAGTACACTTACAAAATGCCCCCAAGAAATAAAAAAAACAAAACCAAAAAGCAAAACTACACCAGGTAACTCAGAAGGAATCCACCATTAATTGAAATAAACCAGAACTTTAGTGTTAAAATCTTATTATTCACTTTCGGCACACTAGACTTGTTCAAAACAAACAACTCAAATAATCAACCACTTTTATATACAAAAAAATAATTAAACACATTAAACAATAAAACAATAAAGGTATATAGTATTGACTCTCTACTTTCCCAGCACTATGTTCCTTAAAAAATCCCTGACATAAAAAGTATGTACTATATCATTAAACCATAGCCACTACTCACAATTTCAGTGTCTGCCCTTTTAAAAAAAACATTTTATATTAATAATGTTATTTAAACATGAGAAGATGTCTGCTCCCAGTTTTAATTGTTACATGTTTTTTTTTGCTCTACTCTAACTTTATAGTATCTACCCCTCACATCCTTGGAATCTTGTTCTAGGATCACAACTATTTTTTTTTCTTTCTAAACAAGTCATTTTATGTTTATATAAAACATTATTCATGTCATTTTTCTTTATTGCATACAAATGTCCACTAATTCTCTTTTTTAAGGTCCTAACAGTCATGCCAATGTAAAAACAGTCACAATATCCACAGACTGCAATATAAATAATGCCCTCAGAAAGGCAATTAAATACCCCACCTAACAGCAATAGTTCTATCTAAATGTTTCAAATATATAAGTGGAACCTCTAAAATAAACCTGCAGACTGTACAGGACCCACACTTATAAATCCCTTTGTTTTTATTGGAGGTCATTTCAATTGGTAAAATAAGATTAGAATCATGTTGTAGTATTTTTTTGATATTATAATTGTTCTTAAATACTAACTTGGGAGTGGCACCAATTACTTTACTTAATTCAATGTTCCCTTCCAGAATTTTCCATTTTTTCCTAATAATGGAACAAATGTCAATATTATGTCCAAACAACACACCATGGGAAAATCTGCAGTCTATCCCTATTTATTGTATTAGGGATGCCACCAATTAAAATAGGTATATAGTTAATATATATTTTTGATTTTATGTCATATGCTACATTTTCTAGGTATTCTTTCCTATAACCTCTATGTATAAACATAGAAACTATAAAATCTACCTCTTTATCAAAATCCAAACCATTGGTAATCATTCTAGAAGCTCTTATAAATTGTCATCTTAAAATGTTCTTTTTAATAAATAAGACATTATTACTATTAAAATGAAGATAATGATTCACAAAGGTGTCTTGCCTATAAATGATACTACCAAATCTGTGATTTTTGTCATCCCAATAAATATGGACATCTAAAAAATTAACTTCTACACCTGAGACTCCTAGAGCAAACTGTAAAAAATCTGACTTATTATTTAACTCCTGTAAAAATGCAGTGACCTGTTCATTGGTCCCTTCAATAATAAAAATCAAGTCATTCACAAATCTATAATAGAATACAATATTAAATACTTTAATTAAAGGTTCTAAGACTGCACTCTCCCACCACCCTAATACAAGGTTCGAAACACTGGGGCCACTGCTGACCCCATGACCACTCTCTTAATTTGCTGATACACCTTTTTATTAAAAAGAAAAAAAACTGCAGAATAAATGAATTTCTTCATGACTGAATGATCCTTCTTTTCTTTAAAAAGTCCTAACATATTCAATCTTCTGTTCAAGGGGTATACAGGTGAACAATGAGTAAACATCAGTAGTAAAAATTACATTCACACCTCTCTGAAAGCAATATTTTTTACTGAAGTCCTTAATTTCTTTCTAAAAATTCCCAAGAGTCTTTAATATATGAACACATATTTTGTAGTATTGGGTTTAACTTGCAATCTAAAAACAAAGAAACCCATTCAGTGACATAATTCGGGGCAGAGACTATCAATCAAAATGAGGGGTTAACAGCATCTTTATGTATTTACGGTATTCCAAAAAGAATGCCTAAAACAGGCTGTTCTACTGTCATAAAATTATACATTTCAAAAGTTATCAAACCATCCATCAAAAATTCATATAACAACCAATGTATTTGTTGATAACTTCTACTAATTTGAACATGAGAAACCATTAAGTATTCTTCATTTTGTAGCATACTTTCCATATGTTTAAAATAATAACTATTATTCATAATTGCTGATGCACCCCCCTTATCGGCCTTCATAGACCTTATATCATTCATCTTGTATAATTCCCTTAAGGCTTTTTGTTCACTAATATTCAAATTAAAATGCTTTTTATTAGGCTTGGCATTATTTAACTCACAAAGGTCATGTTCACATGCTTTTTCAAACACCTTTAATGTATTGTTTAAAGCAGGGTTAAAAGTGCTGGGCTTTTTAAACTCATATACAGTAACATCAATATGGCTAAAAATGTAATGCAAATTTAATTTACGATTATTCATTTTCAACTGCAATAAAGTCTTACTTAAATCAACCTTTTGCTTTGGTACAAAATTCAACCCGTGCTTTAAAACTTAATTGTGATTCAGTGGAAATTTTGTCTGTCAAATTAAAATTTTTTATGTCCTTACTTGCTGAAGTTCTGCAACCAAGTTCCTTCTGGTTTTAACTTGAGTAACTATCTTTTGTCCATTGTCATTGGTTTCTCCCTTTAGGGTTTGTGACTCCTTCTGTCTCGCCCCTAAAGGGAGCCCCTGCACATTAGTTCATTTTGATGAATATAGGAGTAGCTTGTCAAAATCCACAGTTCTCCCTGCCATAGAAAAACTGCTTTCATTACCTGAAACGGCACATTCCATTCCAACATTCACATCAGTTCCTGTTACTTGTTCATCAGACATCGCTGGCAAAGAGAGGAATTAACTTCAGGCTCCAACATTTGAATTGTTAATTCTAAAAGACTGTCCATTAAAGTGGTATTTATCTTTATGCAAAAGGATGTGTAAGCAGCATTATTTTTATAAACTTGAATATCTCTCAGCAACTTGTTGGTCTTATGATCAACTATTAGCTGATTAAACTGCTCAGCTGTAACATATTCTGATAGTCTGAATTAACCTTCTAAGCCTTTAATAAGAGCTGTTGAACCAATTTGTCCATTTTAAGGATGTCTTGATGGACTAATATCATACGACTTCTATTTCTTTCTTTCAGTATGTTAATAAGGTCAAGGCCAGCCTTATTAAAAAATCAGGTACAGCTGAGAGGTACAGAATGACCTAAAACATTCATTCATGCTGACAGATATGCTGATTTTCACTCTGTGTGTGCCACCTTCAGGCAAGACCCTGGTCCTGAATGGAATCCAACCTTCAGCCAGAATAATGTCTAAATATATGGCTGAATAGTTGATGTCAGTCAGGGGGTGGGGTTCCAGAATGTGTCATCTTAGGACAAGGTTGTAGACAGTCCAATTTACTTGATAAAGGATAGCCTGTACCTCTTGCTCCATGGATTCTGTGTACTGGATAAAGCCTTTGTTCCCCCAGAGTGTTTTTAAACAGATTATAACTACTGTACATCCCAACACAAGTAATAAAAATACAGCAAATCTGATTTCTTACTCAGACTGTAACAAAATTGCTCTACTTAATTCTAGATGTCTTAATAACAAGTTGCCTGATCATGTGGATCTCCTACAACTCGAACACATCAATGTTGGTGTTGTATCTGAAACTTAGTTTCATTGCAGCACTAGCACTTCCTCTATATCCGTGTTTGTACTTACCATGGGCTCAAACTAGAGGGAGATTTGATGGATTTTCCATATTTGTCAGAGACCATATCACCTATAGACAGGTTCCCATAGATCCGCAGACCAAACTCATTGAACACTGACTTACCATTAATAAAATTAGCTTATCAGTTTATAGCCTGTTACAGGGCACCTTCCATGTCCCCATATGACCATGAAAAATCCTTAAATGTGCTTGCTGAACTACCTATAATGAAAAAATAGTTATAAATAAAACTTAAATGGATAATGGACAGAGCTTATGATAAAACAATTAAAGAAAAAAAATAGAGGCATGGGGAATGGGAACAATATATATTTTTGACTTTCTCAAAAAGAGACATTGTGCAGACCTGAGTTGCTTTCCACATTTACATTTTTGCATTGACTTAGAGCACCATCAGATACCTGTCCCTGTATTTGGTGATGTTAATTAATGTGATTAAATCTCCTAGAGCCAATTTTTATATCAGTGAGAGGCTACAGAGCAGCTAAATAAAAGTAAGGCAATAGAGTTGAAGAGCTTCCATGGATAGTAAGATGTACACTGTTGGACAGATGAAAAAATGACATCATCAGAGCAGAAGCCAAAGTAGCCCCAATAACAGAGAAGGTCAAAGAGAATGGATTATATTGGTTTTGGACAGAATTAGAGAAAAGATGAAAATAAAATGGTACAGATGATTTGGGAGAGATAGGAAGAAGGCAAGAGGAGACAAATATGCCAGCCAAGTGGTGAATGGATTGTGCGAGGGAAGACCTATTACAAGAGAGTATAACTGTTGAAGAAGGTAAGAGGGTGATTCTGAATTGAGAGAAAAGTGACTTCAGGTGATGTGACACCCCAATGTAAAAATAAGAAAGGGGGATTGATGATGATGATGATAATAGTGATATAATGGCTTAGAGCAGATGTCTCTTACTTTGAGGAATATATTACCCTTCATCAAAATGTAGTGAGTTAGCTTCAATGACCCTGTCATACACACAATACCACAGAGCACAGTAGAGTGAGCCTATATGGTTCCTAGTGTGTAACACTTTCAGCTGTTGAATGTTTAATGATCAGAGTTTCATCTTATTGACTTTACAGTGTAAAAGTAGGTGATCACTGTTTAACACACAAAACGACTTTCAGTACAATGTTCTTAGGAGGATCTTGTGTGGTATATTCTCTTTTGTCTGCAAAGACAAAATGTTGCACAAAGCTGCACAAAAGGAGTCACAGAAACAATATTAAGATTAAGTGTTTTCGTTCTTTTAATAAACACTCAGAATTTCATTGAAATCTAACTGTTAAACACTCAGCCACAGTTTAAAAATGGTGACTGAAAAGTCACATGCACACAAATATCCAATCACAATCCCCCAAGAACTCAAAGGTAAAATTTAAAGATACAGTGTTAGTTTCAGAGTTGCAGCTTATTTGCACCCTTAAAAGCATGGATAACTTGCTATAAGTAATTACTATTTTGCATAAAACTTGTAAGGATATTCTTCTACTCCTTCCATTTGATAAAGAAAAGTCATATCTTCTAGATGCTGAACTAATGCTTACATACATTCTGCTTTGTAATCCCTTGTCTGATTGAAAGTAACAAGGTATCATCTTGGAGCTTGCCCTATTCCACTGACTTGGCATTTACCACAAAGATATAGTTAATAATACACAATGAGTTTTTAATGAGTTGCTACTGCTGTTCTGTTTGATCTCTCCAGTTTATATACAACCCTAGGTAGGAGAATATCAGAAGTAGTACAAATACATGTTTTAATACATCTCTTAACCTAAACTAGATCAATGTTGGCTGCATCAACATTGTTGTGTCTGCCCTAGCCATATGAGTAAATTCTAGTTCTCTCCTTGTTGATCTTCACGCTGGCTATCTTGCAGCATTTCTTCAAGAGGTCACAGATTTCTTTACTGAATTATAACATGAATTCATCCTGTTGGCTCAATTTGAGGGATTTTAATGCCTGGGTAGATGAGTCTTGTGAAATAGTAATGGAGCTTTTCATTTATATATTTATTTTACTTTTCACACTCTGTGTTTTACTTAGGCTGTCATCTTTGCAACACATAAGTCCAGACACTTTCTGGACATAATATGCAATGGTGGAACAAATCTCATCACTTGTCCACTGTCTGGTACATTTTTAGGGTCAGCCTACTAAAAATGATGCCTCTTGGTACTGACTTGATTTGTTATTTGTTGTCAGGTTCTTACTAGTAGCATCATGACACCTTTATTGTATTGTTAGGTCTGAGTGACAATACTGCTGAAAACACATATGCATCATTGCAGCATCTTATAATAAAGCTATGGTGGGTACTTCAGATGTTTTTATCCCTATCTGTGTTTAGCTCAGATCTGTCAATCTCGAATCTTGATTCAGTCTTTAGCTTTGCACAATAAATAGACTGAGGTGATGGTTGGAGCATGGCTGAAGAAAGACATCTCCTTAAGGACAAATTAATTTAGATGATCATTACTCAGCATGGCAGACAGAGAACCCATGTGAGAAAATACTTTTTGGTTAAAGAGATCTTTGCTGTTCTAATCATTCTGTGGAGCTCTTTTGGGTGGTGAATGAGTTCTGCAGCCTTGTCCACCTCTTTGCTCATAGACCCTGTCTCTTGCAATTAAAGAAGTCTCATGCTAATTTTTTATTTTTTTTGCATATAAGGTTGTCAAGCTAAGGATATCCTCCTCATATGTGGTGGTAAAGTATATTGAAAGGAGTCTGCTGCTACACATCCTGATTTACCTGGTCAGTGCTTGAATCTGTCAGTTTTGATGAAGTTGTTAATGTGGACTCACCTTGGACTTCCACCTCTTGCAGACTTCATCTTATTCCAACAAGGTTTTCAAATCCTGTCTTCATTTTCTGAGAGCTGTCATTATCTGATTATTCAATCTTTCCTGACAGAAAAGGTCTTTCAATGATATTCAGTGATGCTATATACAAACTCAGGGCCTATAAAGGCCATTTAAATTTGCCTTATTGTTAATCCTGATGCAAATGTAATATTCTTAAACTATTGATCTGAAGCCCCCTTAAATGTATCCAAATCAGCAATGCAGTTTTTTATGTATAAATAGAGGGTTCCATAGCCTCCCTGCTCTATGCTGCAAGAAAAAGTTGTTAAGCACAGAATTAACACCACAGTGGGGAAAATAACCATAATATTGTTATTCCTTGTGTTTTTACTGTGAATTAAAAACTCAGTACCCAGTGGTGTTGCCTGAGCTTCATCATATAGGCATTTGTAAACTAAAATGAAATCTCCCATAAGTACTCTATAGACTATCAAAGAGAGGGAAAGATGTTTCGGTCTCTCACAGTAGGATAAATGACAAGGATCCCCTGCATGTCTTGAAATGGTCTTCTGAATGCACTTGAGCTTATTCAAATGAGAGCCTGTCAATATCCAAAATGAGCCACAATACTCTGATACTGGGTGAATGGTAGATGTCTGTAGCCTAATCTATGACTAAATAATGCTACTTTCTAAATGTTTTTTTTTTCCACAGGTTATTATGCTCACTCTATTTACAGTTCTCCTTTTATATCTTAACACATATTTCTCTCTCCTGTGCATCTTTGTTATCTTTCTGTAATATGCTTTACTACCTTTTTACACTTTCTTACATCTACTATTTATCTATCTATCTATCTATATGGATCACCTTTAAAACCATTACACCAACACAAAACAACACAGTACACTACATAACATATGCACTATCCTAACCCTAACTCACTTAACCCACCCCTAACCCACAGTCCCTCACCATCGCACACACACCCTACCTGCACCCTAACCCTTACCTGTCGGTTCTCACCTTGTTCGAGATTTTAAAGGTGACCCATCTATATATATATATATATATATATATATATATATATATATAAATATATATATTAATGATTATGCTTTCATCTTTTTCTCATCTTCTAATTTAATTATGACTATTTCTATAACCTTATGAATACTGTTTTCTCTTCTACTTACTGTATTTTTTCTAGATCTTTCTCCTGTTGCTGATCTTTAGATTCTGATTTACTTTATGGCAACATACTTCTTATCTTTTTATACTCTATTTCTATTTCTGTCTTTTTTTTTTTTGCTTCTTTCTTTACTTTTTACATTGTATAGTGTGCTTATAATGTTATTATTGTAACTTTACAATATATTGTAGTATTATTATTTTTATTTTATTTTACATTTGTTGACCGGGCTGGTCCAACTGGATACATGTCCATTTTCAGCAGAGGCCCGGGGAGTTAAGCTCCAAATATGGAAGTAAAAAGGCAACAATATCGTACAGACATAAAAAAAGACTGTTTTAAAAACAAAGGCTTATGTAAGAAGGGAAAATGCTTCATAGGTTCATAGGTTCACACTAGGCTATCTGCCCTAGGGCATTTATAAGCCTAGCCAGAGTGTGTTTGGCTTTCGCCACCCATTTTAAATTAATTTTGCTATACCCTTTTTCGAGGTTAGTATACTGTGCCTCTGTCTAACAGTGACACAGAAGTGATACCCGGGGTAAACCTATGATCTCCCATCCACTCATCAAGATTCCTCTTGAAGAGAGTCAATGAGGGACTCTGCCTAACCTGGACTGGGATTTTATTCCAGAGTGAAGGGAGCCTCTGGGTTATGAATCTGCCCCTCCAGCATGTCCTATTTATTTCAGTGCTGAGGTTCAAGTCTCTCGAGTGTGTAGCTCGATGGGATTTGGATTTTCTGAGGTGCAGCATGTCCATTAATTCCGGGTTGGACATGGCTTTATACGTCAGGCACAGATCGCCTCTGAGCAGGTGGTATGCCACTGAGTAGAGCTGGAGTTTCTTCAACCGGGCAGCATATGGCATCTGTTTGAGCCCTTTGATCCTCTTGGTGAGGTACTTTTGGGGTCTTTCCAGTTGCTGCAGGTGTCTGGTAAGGTACATCCCAAAAGGGGCATTGTACTCAATTATGGGCCTGATGAGGGATGAGTAAAGAGGCACAATGACCTCCCCTGATCTAGATGTGAATCCCTTCATGATTAGGTGGGCTATATAAAATGTTTTTCTAACCACTTTGGCCACGTGGTTGTCAAATGAGAGATTGCTATCAACTTGGGTCCCCAGGTCCCTAATTACGTCTTCTGTACTTAATGGATTACCACCTATGTGGTAATTTGTGGGCACTTTGTTTTTGCCAAAGGGGATGACTATACACTTTTTGGCGTTTAGCTTGAGGCCATGGCTCTGGCCCCAGTTGTCTGTTTCTATGAGGGCATTTTGGAGGATGCTTGTGTCGGCTGGAGAGTCGATTATGGCGCCCAGTTTGCAGTCATCTGCGAACTTGGTCAGCCACAGTCCTTCTGTGTTGGCCTGTACTGCCAAGAAATATATACCGAACAAGAGAGGTCCCAGGACTGAGCCTTGTGGGATGCCACTTGCAACTGGTTTGGAGTCTGACATGGCTCCAGCAATTCTAACCATGTGGGTTCTGTCCTTGAGCCAGTTTGCAACCCATCTAGTGACATAGGGGTTTATATTTAAGCTGGTGAGCTTATCTATAATGCCCGAGTGGGGTATTGTATCAAAGGCTTTTGCGAGGTCCAGGTAGGCTGTGTGGACCACCTTCCCTCGTCAATGGCCTTGGTGACTGTTTCAAAGAAATTGACCAGGTTTAAGAGGCAGGATCTGCCCTTAACAAAGCCGAACTGGGTAGGATCCAGTGTCTGTAGGTCCCCAATATCTTTATTTATGAGGTCCATGATGATCCTTTCCATAGCTTTGCAGACCAAGCTAGTCAGGCTTATGGGGCGATAGTTTCCAGGATCCGTTGAGGCACCACCTTTGTGGAGAGGGACCACTGTTGCTGTACGCCACTCTTTGGGTACATATCCTGTAGTAAGGCTGAGATTGAACAGTAGTTTTATGTTTGGGTTTAGCTCTTCTTGGAGTTCATGTAGGACGCAGCCCGGGACACCATCTGGTCCCATTGATGATGTGCTTTTGCTTTGGAGAGGGCAGCTCTTACCTGAGCATCTGAGATGTCAGGGGGGCAGCACTCTGCTGGGATAGATATTTGCCCTTTTGGTGGGGAGGGGGGGGGAGTTTCCGCTGAACCTGTCAGCTAGGATGTTGGGAATGTCTGTGGGTTCGGTGTATTTTTTGTTATTTTGGACTAATTCTGAGCATATCTGGGAATTCCCACCCAAGTTCCTAACATAACAAAAGAAAGTTTTGTGATTATCCTTAGTGTCCTGTGCAATTTTTCTCTCGAAGCTGGCCTTAGATGATTTTATGAGTGCCCATAGTTTTTTGCTAATACTGATCAGAGGTGCCTTCCCTTTTTGGGATTTTGCTCTATCATGTAGTAGCTTCCTCCTTCTATTGTATAGTTTATTTATGGCTGGGGTCCACCAGAGAGGACGTCTGCCTTTGGAGGACTGGGTCTTGGTTTTATTTGGGATTGCATGATCCATGCATTCCTGAAGGTGTTCATAGAATGCGTTTATAAAGGATTCTGCGGTCTGGGCCGTATTTTCCACAGGCCCGGGGGCTTTGAAGAATTCCACCTCAGTTTTGAGGAGTGTGAAATTTGCTTTAGAGAAGATTTTCATCGTGGTTTTCTGGGCAGGGGGTGGGGTCGGGATGTGAATATCCAGTGAGATTAGTTTATGGTCTGATCTTACCAGTGAGGGATACACCTCTGGTCTGGAGCATAGAGTCCCCATGTTGGTGATGATCAGGCCAGTATGTTTTCCCCTCTTTTGGGAATGGTAACAAGTTGTGCTATAGCATTTGAGTTTATAAATTCTAGGAACCTTTGGGCTAGGGTGTTGGAGCTAGAGTAATGGTCCCAGTCTATGTTTGGGTAGTTGAAGTCGCCCAATATAATGGTGTTTGGAGAGACCTTCATATTTTCCAGTGTTCTCAGGAAGGCCGAGTGGGGTTCCTGGGTTTGGGTGGGTGGTCTGTAGCAGACTATAAACTGGAAGGCAGTTTTACCCACTGTTAGTTGCACATGGATAGTCTCTGATGCTTCGTGCTGTGCCACCAACCTGGAGGTGTGGGTATCTTTGACAAATATTGATACTCCCCCTCCTTTTGTGGTTCGGTCCAAGTTTTGGGGCCAAAAAGCATGGTATGAGGTATAACCTGGTAGTGCTGGGGTGCTCTCGGGAGCCTTGAACCAGGTTTCTGTTACTGCACAGATATCGATGTTCTCCATGCTAAGGAGAGTTTTGAGTGCGTGCATCTTGAGGTTTAGACTTCTGGTGTTGAGTAGCATTACTCTTAGTTTCTTATCCCTTGTGATACCTATGGAGGTGGGTTTGTCTTTTGAGCCTTGCCTAAAAAGGCACTATGGGGGTAGCAAGAGCCTTTGCCAATATCCGAAAGCCCAGGGGTGACAGGTGCAAGCTGTCCCTGGTGAAGCATCGTGGCTTGTCGAGCATGTAATCCCAGGCTGACAGGCATTGGATCCCCTTTGAATGACACCAATACTTAAGCCAATTGTTGAAATTGATCATTTTGTCTTCATATTGTAACATCATTCTTGGTGAGGGTAAGATGCTACTCAAGGTCAGGGTCATACCGGCCTGGGCTACATGCTCAGAGAGCTCCTCTATGTCTCTTTTCATGTAGTCCAGGGAGGTACGTCTCAGGTCATTCACACCAGCATGGACAATGACTGAGTCATATTTGTACTTGCCTTGGAGTAACCTGAGTGCTTGTGTTATGTGGCGGATCCTAGCACCTAGCGAACTTAAGAAGTATACTTTGAACTAGATCAACTATTTACATATAAAAATAGACTATGAATTAGATACACTGTGAACTAGATCAACTTTACAAACTAGGTTAAAAAAGCAATTTATATAAGCAACAGATAGAAGAAGTGGCAAGTTTTGACCCAAGTATGGATGCACATAATAATGTTTTTTTTTCTCTCTCAATTAATACACTCTGAAAGGTGAGAAAAGAAAGAAGCAGATAAGAGTGGGTACTGCACAAGTAGTGTGGAGAACTACACAGGTTTGGACTCGAGGTTAGTTTAATAAGGAGATGCCAATGCAGGAAGTAGAGAGGCAAGTACGCAGAGATTGTGAACATGGTAAGAAGAAAGTATGCTAGTTGGGATTAGTGCATGGACAAAGCCATTGCTTTTTCAGGAAAGTTTTTATATGCTTCTTGAAGAGTGGAGTGGAGGTAAGAGATGAAACGTCAGTGGGGAGTTTGTTCCAAGCTTTATCCACAGAGTTTGTAAAGAGACAGTCACCAGATTTATTGCTGGGTTTGATGGTGGTAACTAGCAGTTTTGTTAGCTGAGCGTAGGGTTGTGAGGTTTTTGTAGGGAAAGATAAGTTTGCAAAGTATAGGAGTATTTTAGGGTGATGCAAAATCTTATGGATGATGGTGAGCTGCTGACAGAGGAGCTGATTTTGCAGTTCTAGCCATCCAAGCAGTTTGAGATTTTGGCAATGGTGGGTCCTAAAAGGTGTGCCAGTGGCAAATCTGGCAATATTGTGGTAAGAGGTTGCCAGTTTACTGAGGTTACTTTTGGAAAGATTAGTGTAAATACGGGAGGCATATAAGAGGGAGGAGATAAAGTGTGTGTGTGTGTGGGCAATGATAGTTCTGGCTAGTGGAGTAAGGTAAGGTCGAATCCTGTAAAGGGAACCTAGTTTCCTGTTGACATATTTAATGGTGAGGTTAATGTGAGAGTCAAAGTTGAGGTTGTGGTCAATTGTTACCCCTAAAAGTTTTGTGGTTAGGTCAAGAACTATAATAGTGTCATTTTTGGAAGTGACAGTGAAATCAATGGGGGCTGCCTTTTTTGTGGGAGTGAAAAGCAGTCATTTTGTTTTCTTAGGGTTTAGGAGTAGAAAATGTTGAAGGAACCAGTTTTCAACTAAGTTGAATACTTGTTGGGTGATGGACTGGAGTTCTGCTGAAGAGGTTGCTGTACAGATTAATGTGGAATCATCTGCATATTGTATGCAGGTGGCTTGAGGGAGCTTTGTGTTCAGGTCATTAGTGAAGATAGAGAAAAGGAGGTGACCCAAGATAGAGCCTTGAGGGACACCTAGGGAAACAGGGAGGTGACTGGATAAGTTATTGTCCCAGAGGTCAGCCTGTTTTCTATTATTTAGATAAGACTTGTACCATTGGATGGCCTGAGTGCCTAATGCAAGTGATTTAAGGATATCTAAAAGTAAGTTATGATTAACCATATAGAAAGCTGTATAAAGTATAACTTTTGTAACTTTTATTTTGTACCTTTTCACTCTGGACCTCTGCTGAAAAGGTGTTTTATTTCCTAGTCGGACTATCCAGGTAAACAAATGCAAACTAATTAATTAATTAATTAATTAATTAATTAATTCATTCATTAATTAATTAATTGAGATGTCTTTGTCTCTATGGGAAAAAGATAGTAAGACTAAAATGGATCCTAATTAATCCATTTCTCAAAAAGCTGTCTCCTGGGCAAAAAACACCTATGTAATTATTTTGCAGTCTCTTACATTTCTTGTAGAGGTAAGGTTATTTAGAACATGGTTTATGTACACATCTTTTCCTTTTTTACATCTCACAATGTCTTTGTCTCATGTCTGTTATGTTTTAGATCTTGGCACAGTACAGTACTGACATGGCCATTACTAGGGCTGTTAATGACTTTCTCAGAGTTCAAAAATTATATTTCATTCTGGTTTTCTTTGATCTTTTGCAGGAACATGTTACTATCAACCGTGTTATCCTGATTGAGTGGTTTAGAGTGCTATTCATGATCATTGTTGAGTTCTTTAGGGTGCTATTCATGAATACTGCTTAACATGGAGCAGGACTGGTATGCCATAAACTATTATACCAAAACCTGCTGTGATAAATTAAAGTAGCAGTTTAGCAAGGGAAAGACATTGGAGATTGTATTACCCTATTGTGTAGTCAGTGTTCTCCATGAATGGAACACATATGCAAACCACTTCCTCCTTGAATGTATGCCATTTCATAAAAGAAAACGCTTTGCAGTCCCAAATAGTTCAAATGGTGTAATGCAAAGGAATCCAATTGCATATAATCCTCTTCTAAGTGGTTTTCAGTACATCATTGTATTATTATTTGTCGATTACAGAACCTGGGCATCTCAGAAGCTTACATAAAATGTTACAAAGATCACAAGACTATGAACTAAAAATTAAAATATCAAAATTTGAGTGTGGCAAGTTTCATATATACATATGCATATATTAGTCAGGTGCTGAAGGAAAAATGAGCATTACTCATTAGACTCCTCCATACCTCCCTACTGTCCAGAATATTGCAGAATGTCCAAATATTTGCCTCATATTGTTGGTCTGACCCTCAAAAAAATTTGTGGTGGTATGACAAATCATTGATTATTGCAGTTGATAAGTAATGACAGAGATTTTAGTTTCAGGGTTCATATCCTTCAGAAAATGTATGCTAATGCAATTCCTACTGTTCCAACAGCTTTCTCAATTAATGAGTGATTTTTAAAATTTGTCCCTATTGTGGGCTTTGCTCCCCTATTATTTTTGGCTTTTTCCATGATTCTCACACTAAGGGGTTGAGAGGTATGGCCCCATCCTGTGCATAAGAGGTAAGTGCAGGTTTGGTTTGATTCATTTTTATGGAACATTTATGGCAAATCAAAGTACAGACCTCACACTGCTGTGTATATCCCTGAAAGAAAAAAAAAAGTGCACCCTAGTAGTGAAAGAAATGGAGAAAGAAATACTGATGCAGGATAACCCATTCATAGGCAAGTATTTAAAAAGTTATCTGTAGCAGCTGCTTTTTTGTGCCTGTGGCATAGATGTACTCCTTCACCATGCCAAACTTTCAGAAGATGAAAGACCAAATGCATATGCATCAAGAATGTTTCTCTCTGCTGAGTGAGACAGAATATTCTCAGATCAAAAAATAAATGATTGCTTTGGTTTTCATAGTATAAGAAATTCCACTGGAAACTCTTGTGGTAAAAAAATTCAAGTTCGTTACAGACCATAAACCACAATTTCCTGTAGTTTATTGAGCATAAGCATTTAAACAGACAGACTGCTGCAATAATATAAAGATAGAGTGTAATGCTGTTAACATATGAATATCAATTAGCATTCAAAATTTCTGAGCAGTATGTTAACACAGATAGATTCTCAACAGCTCTGTTATCTGAAATGAAAGTTAAAATTACAAAAGGAATAACTAACCATGTGAATGCTGTGACTAAAAAGCATTTTCTAGTCATCCTATTAATGCTGAAATTACAGCATTTTTAACTAGATCAGACTGGGAACTGTGAAGAATTGTAAGTTTTTTTCTTTTTTTTTGTGGGGGGGGACAATAGACTGCAAGATGAAGATGAATATTTGAAAACAGAAATTTCGACTTTTGACAGAAAAAGGCTGTGGAGAATTGAAGTAATCAAATCATGGAAACAGGGAAGAACAATATTGAAAGAAGTATATGCAGGTTACCCTAGCATAGTTAAAATGAAAGTATTAACTAGAAAGAACATAAGTACAAGCAGCAAAATGAAACATTCATCAAAGCGATCCTTCAGTAAACTGCTGAGTTATGCCCAAGAACCAAAATGAAATGTTTGCCCAAGCAACCCCTTCAATAACACAAGTACAAGCACCAAAATGAAACATTCGCCCAAGCGGTCCCTTCAATAACATAACAAAATGAAACATTCACATATTCACCCAAGTGATCCTTCAGTAAAATGCTGAGGTATGCCCAAGCACCAAAATGAAATGTTTGCCCAAGCTACACATACCTAATAAACATGCATAAAAAAAACAATCAAACAGATCAAGAAGCTAATGTCCTTGAAGGTGAAAGGCTGAGGTACCAGGAGAATAAAATTGATGCATTGGCTTCTTCATCTGTTTGTTTTTTTGATACATTTGTGTGGTGTTGTTTTTGGACTAATAAACATGCAGTCTCAAGTTTAGTACTGGCTTTAAATAACAGACTCCCTGTGTGTGGCATAGCACAGACGGGAATTGGTATTTTAGGCATTGTTTTTCCTTCAGTTTCTGGCGCGCTACTAAATCTGTGCTGATTGGTTATATCAGCTTGCAGTTGCAAGCTGAGATTAACCAATCAGCTTCAAGAAAGGATGGACTCATGGCAGCAACACATCCAGACACCCGATGAAGCCATTTAATTATGTAAAAAAAAAAAAAAAAAAACAGACAGTGAAGAGGACATACATATGGTTCAAGGCTCCTGAGAGCACCCCAGCACTATCAGGTTTTACCTATTATCATGCGTTCCGGCCCCAAAATCCGGACAATACCAAGAAAGGAGGGGGGGTATCCATATTCATCAAAGACACCCACACCTCAAGACTGGTGGCAACGCACGATGCATCGGAGACCATCCAGGTGCAATTAACCATAGGCAAGACTGCTCTGCAAATTGTAGCATGTTACAGGCCACCCTCACAAACTCAGGAACCTCACATGGCCTTCCTGAAAACACTAGAGGGGATAAATGTATCACCAAACACCATCATACTAGGTGACTTCAATTACCCTAATATAGACTGGGAACACTACTCAAGCCCAAACACCCTAGCCCAAAAGTTCCTGGAATTCATAAACTCAAATGCCATGGAACAACTAGTCACCATCTCCACAAGAGGAGAAAACATACTTGATCTCATCATCACGAACATGGGAGCACAATGTTCAACACCGGAAGTATAGCCCTCACTGGTGAGATCAGATCACATACTAATCTCGCTGGAGGTCCTCATCCCACCCCACCTGAAATAAAAAGACCACAGTAAAGAACTTCGAAAGCCGACTTCACACTTCTAAAGACTAGTGTGGTCTCCTTTAAGGCCCCGAGCCGACGGAAAACAGTACTCAAGCCGCTGAATCACTTACAAATGCCTTCTACCAGCACCTGCAGGGCTGCATGGATAAGGCAATCCCAAGCAAAACAAAGACTCTTTGTACCAAAGGCAAGCGTCCACTCTGGTGGACCCCAGCCATAAACAAACTCTACAACAAAGGAGGAAGCTACTACAAGATAGAGCAAAATCCTTAAAGGTAAGACACCCTTGATCACTATAAGTAAAAAACTAAGAGCTCTCATAAAATCATCCAAAGCAAATTTTGAGAGAAAAATAGCTAAAGACTCAAAAGACAATCATAAGGCCTTCTTTAGCTATGTTAGAAACCTGGGAGGAAACTCCCAGATATGCTCAGAACTAGTTCAAAATGATGTGAAGATTACTGATCCTACAGACATTGCCAACATACTGGCTGACAGGTTCAGTGCAAACTTCTCCCCCTCCCCAAAAGGAGAGATATCTATACCAGCGATTGCAGCCCCAAACATCTCCAATGCCCAAGTGAGAACTGCTCTCTCCAAAGCAAAAACACAGCATCCATGGGACCTGATGGTGTCCCGGCTGTGTGCTCCACCGAACTCAACGAGGAATTAAACCCACAGCTAGGACAGCTGTTTAATCATAGTCTTACCTCTGGATACGTACCCAGGGAGTGGCGCACTGCAACTGTGGTCCCACTTCACAAAGGCGATGCCTCCACCGACCCTGGAAATTACCGGCCCATTAGCTTGACAAGCCTTATCTGCAAAGCCATGGAGAGGATCATAATGGACCTCATAAATAAAGACATAGTGAATTTGCAGACTTTGGATCCATCCCAGTTTGCCTTTGTCAAAGGCAGATCATGCCTTCTAAACTTGGTTGACTTTTTCGAAACAGCCACCAAAGCCATTGATGAGGGAAAGGCAGTCCATACAGCCTACCTCGATCTGGCGAAGGCCTTTGATACAATACCCCACTCGGGTATCATTGAAAAACTCATCAGCTTAAATGTTAACCCATACATCACAAGATGGGTTGCAAACTGGCTGAGTGACAGAACCCACAGGGTCAGAGTTGCTGGCGCCATGTCAGACTCAAAGCCTGTCACAAGTGGTGTACCACAGGGCTCAGTCCTGGGCCCACTCTTGCTTGGCATCTACTTTTCGAAGTACAAGCAAACACAGGAGGGTTATGGCTGACAAAGTTTGCAGATGACTGCAAACTGCCATAGTAGAAAACACATCTGACACAGATATCCTTCAGAAGGGTCTCACAGAAGCGGATAACTGGTGCCAGAGCCATGGCCTAAAGTTAAATGCCAAAAATGCATAGTCATACCCTTCGGGAAAAACAAGGTTACCCCTAGCTACCAAATAGGTGGCAATCCACTGAGTACAGAAGAAGTTATCAGGGACCTGGGGGCCCAGGTTGATAGTAGTCTGTCATTCGACACCCATGTAGCTAAAGTAGTTAGGAAGACCTTCTACATTGCCCACCTTATCATGAAGGGATTCTCATCTAGATCAAGGAGGTCATAGTCTCCTATACTCATCACTCATCAGACCAATGATTGAGTACAATGCCCCATTCGGAATGTATCTGACCCGACACTTGCAGCAGCTGGAGAGGCCACAAAAGTTCCTCACCAAAAGGATAAAGGGTCTCAAACATCTGTCCTATGCTGCCCGACTGAAAGAACTCCAGCTCTATTCAGTCGCTTACCGCTTGCTCAGAGGTGACCTTTGCCTAACATACAAGGCCATGTCAAACCCAGATTTGATGAATATGCTTCACCTCAAAAAATCTAGATCCGTCAGAGCCACAAGGGCGGGAGACTTAAACCTCGACACGGCTATTAATAGGACGTGCTGGAGGGATAGATTCATCACCCAAAGACTCCCTATGCTGTGGAATAAAATCCCAGTAAATGTGAGGCAGAGAACCTCGCTGGCCTTGTTCAAGAGAAATCTTGACCAATGGATGGGAGATCGCAGATATACCCCAGGGATTACCTCAGTGTCACTGCTCAACAGAGGCACAGCAAAATAATGGGTATAGTTCCCCATACTAAAGGGGTGGCGTAAGCCACAAAACTATGGGCTAGGCTTGTAAATGCCCTCGGGCAGATAGCCTAGTATGAACCTATGAACCTATGAACCTATATTTATTATTAATTCTTGAGGCCCACCAGGAAATCCCCATGGCCCAAATATTTTTAACCTAATACCTTAGAAATATAGCATTATCATGTACAACTACCCTAGTAACTCCCTCTCCTCCCTACTGTCCAGAATATTGCAGAATGTCCAAATATTTGCCTCATATTGTTGGTCTGACCCTCAAAAAAATTTGTGGTGGTATGACAAATCATTGATTATTGCAGTCGATAAGTAATGACAGAGATTTTAGTTTCAGGGTTCATATCCTTCAGAAAATGTATGCTAATGCAATTCCTACTGTTCCAACAGCTTTCTCAATTAATGAGTGATTTTTAAAATTTGTCCCTATTGTGGGCTTTGCTCCCCTATTATTTTTGGCTTTTTCCATGATTCTCACACTAAGGGGTTGGAGAGGTATGGCCCCATCCTGTGCATAAGTGGTAAGTGCAGGTTTGGTTTGATTCATTTTTATGGAACATTTATGGCAAATCAAAGTACAGACCTCACACTGCTGTGTATATCCCTGAAAGAAAAAAAAAAGTGCACCCTAGTAGTGAAAGAAATGGAGAAAGAAATACTGATGCAGGATAACCCATTCATAGGCAAGTATTTAAAAAGTTATCTGTAGCAGCTGCTTTTTTGTGCCTGTGGCATAGATGTACTCCTTCACCATGCCAAACTTTCAGAAGATGAAAGACCAAATGCATATGCATCAAGAATGTTTCTCTCTGCTGAGTGAGACAGAATATTCTCAGATCAAAAAATAAATGATTGCTTTGGTTTTCATAGTATAAGAAATTCCACTGGAAACTCTTGTGGTAAAAAAATTCAAGTTCGTTACAGACCATAAACCACAATTTCCTGTAGTTTATTGAGCATAAGCATTTAAACAGACAGACTGCTGCAATAATATAAAGATAGAGTGTAATGCTGTTAACATATGAATATCAATTAGCATTCAAAATTTCTGAGCAGTATGTTAACACAGATAGATTCTCAACAGCTCTGTTATCTGAAATGAAAGTTAAAATTACAAAAGGAATAACTAACCGTGTGAATGCTGTGACTAAAAAGCATTTTCTAGTCATCCTATTAATGCTGAAATGACAGCATTTTTAACTAGATCAGACTGGGAACTGTGAAGAATTGTAAGTTTTTTTCTTTTTTTTTTGGGGGGGGGGGCAATAGACTGCAAGATGAAGATGAATATTTGAAAACAGAAATTTCGACTTTTGACAGAAAAAGGCTGTGGAGAATTGAAGTAATCAAATCATGGAAACAGGGAAGAACAATATTGAAACAAGTATATGCAGGTTACCCTAGCATAGTTAAAATGAAAGTATTAACTAGAAATAACATAAGTACAAGCAGCAAAATGAAACATTCATCAAAGCGATCCTTCAGTAAACTGCTGAGTTATGCCCAAGAACCAAAATGAAATGTTTGCCCAAGCAACCCCTTCAATAACACAAGTACAAGCACCAAAATGAAACATTCGCCCAAGCGGTCCCTTCAATAACATAACAAAATGAAACATTCACATATTCACCCAAGTGATCCTTCAGTAAAATGCTGAGGTATGCCCAAGCACCAAAATGAAATGTTTGCCCAAGCTACACATACCTAATAAACATGCATAAAAAAAACAAACAAACAGATCAAGAAGCTAATGTCCTTGAAGGTGAAAGGCTGAGGTACCAGGAGAATAAAATTGATGCATTGGCTTCTTCATCTGTTTGTTTTTTTGATACATTTGTGTGGTGTTGTTTTTGAACTAATAAACATGCAGTCTCAAGTTTAGTACTGGCTTTAAATAACAGACTCCCTGTGTGTGGCACAGCACAGACGGGAATTGGTATTTTAGGCATTGTTTTTCCTTCAGTTTCTGGCGTGCTACTAAATCTGTGCTGATTGGTTATATCAGCTTGCAGTTGCAAGCTGAGATTAACCAATCAGCTTCAAGAAAGGATGGACTCATGGCAGCAACACATCCAGACACCCGATGAAGCCATTTAATTATGTAAAAAAAAAAAAAAAAAAAAAAAAAAACAGACAGTGAAGAGGACATACATATTTATTATTAATTCTTGAGGCCCACCAGGAAATCCCCATGGCCCAAATATTTTTAACCTAATACCTTAGAAATATAGCATTATCATGTACAACTACCCTAGTAACTCCCTCTAAAGTTGAGTTTGACCATAAGTTAGTAATCTTTTTTTCTCAGATTATCTAACCTCCCTGAAAACAATATATTAGAATTCAAAGACTTCAAGTGCACACTCTTCAAATTTTATAATGAATTCCTGAAATTTGCTGAGAATAACATCCCCTCAGACATTGCCTCAGCAGACAGATTCACTACAAAGTTTTATAACCGTGTACATAAATCAATAGCATTGGCACTCCAGATCCAAATATAATGGGACATTTAAAAGCAAACCATCTGTCCACTAACAGGAATAAAATCTACAGCATAAGGAATAAAACTCATTAGAGTCTGCAGCAGATCTGAAGACCTCCCAGGTCAAGGAAAATATTGGGAATTTGATTAAAAATGTTAAAAAGACTATTATATTAGCTCTGCTAAGGTAGCCCATGTACTCAGCATGGCATATAAATCCTTCTCTAGCTGTTTTAGAACAATAAGAAACAACTCTCAGGAGTGTACGGAACTCATAAAACCTAGTCACATCCAGTGGACACTGTCAATATCCTAGCAACTCAATTTAGTGCAAATTGCCCTCCCGAGATCAATATCCAAGGTCCTATAATCCTCGTAGCTTTCAAACTCCCCATCATCACTAAAACCATGTACTGAAAGTGCTGTCCAGGACCAACAACCCTTCCTCCAGTGGACTAGATAACATGCCCAGCTATTTGATAGCTAGTACCAAGCACTCTGGTGGAAACTCTCCATAAGTTATTTAACTCTTAGCCTGGGTATGGGCTCAGTCTTGGAAATATGATGCATACTCCTTAAAGGTGTCCATACTACTGACCCTGGACACTATAGGCCCATCTGCCTGATGAGTCTTATTTCTAAGGCCATGAAACACATTGTAACAGAATGACATCAATATTAAATATCTCATCAAGCTAGATCTACAGCAATTTTTTTTGCAAAAGGTAGACCTTGTCAAAAGAATGTGGTTAAGTTTTTTGAAAAGGCAACACAGACAATTGACAGCAGTCATATTGTACACACAGCTCACCTTGATCTTGCCAAGTCATTTGAAACTATAACCTATGCTAGCATAATTAACAAACTGAATGCATTCCAAGTAGATCTCTATATGGTAAAATGGATAGCCACTTGGCTAAAAGGCAACCCATACAGTGCGGGTGGCAAGGGCAGTGTCAGAGAACATAAAGATGACTTATGGTTACCTGAAGGTTCAGTGCTGGGACATCTTCTGCTCAGCAATTACTTCTCTGACCTACAGACTAATAAACAAGACCTATGGCTAACCAGGTAAGCAGATGTCAGCAAACTGGAAGTCATTGTCAAATCCCCCTCTAACACAGAAGCTCTTGAGCAGGAACTTATACTTATTCATGCCTGGTGGATTGAAAATGGACTTAAATTAAATGCTGTCACATTTTGCAGATAAATTATGCCCGCTGCAGTATATAACAGTGACAGTAGCCCATTTCAAAATGACAGCATAGTTAGGGACCTGAGAACCTGCACCACCATGTACCAACAGTTGTCATGGTCACTTATGATGTAACAACCTGACCCCATGACCCCATGTACAAAATGTGAAAAAGAAGCTTGATGATAATGCCTTTGACTTAGCACAGCTGATCACCAAAGGAATATCAGCTGATCATAAAGCCGTTATTGGCCCTTTGAACTCAGCACTGATTAGACCAGTTATTGAGTACAATACCCTCTTTGGAATGTACCTCACAAGACATATCAAAGAGTTAGAAGGATTTCAGAGTTTTCCAACAAAGATGACCATGGGCTTAAAATCCCTAAACTACCTGAAAAGACTAGAAACATTGTTCCTTTTTTTCTGGAATTTATAGGCTTCTCAGAGGAGACCTATGACTTTCTTTCAGTATAGTCTAGGATCTCTTTTTCCTTCACAAATCAAACAGCTCCACAAATACCAGAACAAGAAATCTACACCTGCTTCAGTGGATCAATGAACCAAAAAGGAGAGACAGATTAGTGACTCAGCATCCCAGTCATCTGGAATAGACTCTCCCTACAGATAAAGCTCTGTGATACACTATCGTCCTTCAAGTAGGACCTGGGTAACAATGGTATTTACAAATTCACCCTGTGCATAATGTGTACAGCCCTTCTAGAGAATGTATAATCGATTATGAAATATGAATTATTACTTTCTGATGAACTAATATAAATTCTGAAAAATGTGGAGAGCAGAACATTTTTCAGTTTCTTATAATTATTTTTTTCTTGCTATTGTTAAAAGACACCAAACAGGAGGATGATAAGTTTTACTTATACAAGATAGAATATGTACTTTTGATAATGAGTGGACAACTTCAAATCTCACATTTGTTTGAAGCTAGTTAGAAGACAATAAAAAAGGGCATTGCATATTTATCTGTATTCAAGTTAAAAGCAGGTGGGCATCAGCAACAATCTGAACAATATTTAATAGTCTGCCAGCTAGAGTTCATCAGTACAAAAAGAAAGACAAATCTGTGAAATATGGACTTCCATTAGAGGGAAAACGTTGTGAGTTGATTGTAGACTGGCTTTTCATTTGCAAATCAAATTTAGGAATAGACCCCAATTTTGAGTGAACAGCTGAGGAAGGGGGCAGAAGAGGTGGAACATATTTAAAGCGTATCCTTTTCCTGGGCAGAGGGGGTAATCTGATATCCAGTGCCACCTTACCATTGATGGAGATTGAGGAGTGGTAATCCTATCACTAACTACAAGACTGGAGAATACAGAGATCACTAACATTATTACATTATCAGTATTTGCTCTTAGTGTCTAAGACCATGGTCAATGTTCATCTGAAATCCACTTAATGGCCCAGTAGTACTCCATGATCACCAATAATTGCAAAGTTTCCGTTATGATGGTCAAGAGAAGGACCCATAAGCAGAAAACTTGTTGTATCTAGGATCCATACAGTTAATTTTCTCTAGGAAAAAATGGAGTCAGCCAATCAAGTGCCATATTACACTAAAGACAAGAAAAACCTGAAGCCCAACATCCAAGCACAAAATTAATAACTGCACAAGTTAAAATAAGCAAAGCTTTCGAGTATATAACTCTTTCTCAATGTAGAATACAAATAATGCAACTTTTCTCCTTTTTTGTTTATAAACACCAGCCGGTCAAAAAAAATTCAATCATATGATATAAAATTCAGTCACATGATATATAATTAACTTACACGATTAAAATGTTGTTTCCAAGTAAAAATATGAAATATATGAATATATATAAATAAACAGATAAATAAATAAATTAACAGCACAGAAGTCATCCAAAATTAGGCAAAATTTGGATTACTAGTTACATTTTGGGTAGTTTTACCACATCTTTGCTGTTTAATAGCACATACGTCATATAAAATCATAAATAGTCACGCTTCATTTTTAATACTGATTTTATACTAATTTATCAGCTCTGAAGTAGTTAATCCATCTATATTATACCATCTCAATTCTTGTTATTATATCCCCCCTTGAATATCCTGAAAAATTCTTTGTAGTATTCTAAATTTAAATTTATGTTCCTTACCATTACTTAGAATGTGTTTACTTAGTGCATTAGTGTCAATATTTCTGCAAATGTCAGAAAGATGTGCACCATTTTTTTTCTTTTAATTTCATATTAGTCTTTCCTATATAAAAAACATTTGTAGTGAGTGCAGTTGGCAAAATAGATGAATTTTCTGCATGGTATGCACCTGAATCTCTAAATGTAAACAGTATTAATTTCATTACAATAGATACAGTCGTAGCAAGGTTTTTCTTGTTCTTGGACTTGCATTTTACCTCTGAAGCCCTCCAACCGCTAGGAGAGTTTCTGTTGTAATTTGTGCCATATTACACTAAATCAGTTAAGAGATTGACATGGTGAGTAGCTACAAGGGCAGCGATGTAAGCAGACTGTGTTATAAATCATTGCTAATGTGACTAATTAAAGAAAGAGCAACTGAAACAACTTTATATTTTTGAGCCACATACAATATGGAAGAGTAGCAACATGTATACATTTTTAATTTATATAGCACAGCGGTTCACATGACACTTTAGTTTTCAGTGAAAAAAAGCATCAGGATATTCTGGAGTTGTATCAGGTAGGAGCCACAAACTTTAATGACAGATTCCTTCTGCTTTTCTTACCTGAACTGGCCTTCTACCTCCAGTGGAAGGAAAGCTTGCACTGCATGTTCAAATTTTTTTTCTCACCTTAATTGGTTTGGTGACATAGACCTGTTACAGAACCCAGATCCCCACCATCTCAACCATATATTGCACAATTAGTTGACTCCTTGAGAAAGATTAGATACTCTTGTAGCAAGCTGGGGTGGCATGTGCCACTAACACTAGGCTATATCTTTAGGTATGAAGATACACTAACGGGAATCGGAAAGGAGGTGCTATACAGATTAATAAACACTGTAAAAGTGAATATCAGGAAGGTGTGTAAATTGGGTTTCTATCAGGTAGTCAAACTTCTGCAAGTTCGAACCTCGTATGGTCAAGACCATAAGTTTGAATTTGCAGAAGTACGAGCGTTTCAACGGAAATCTCCATAAGGGGAGATTTCCATTTTGTTCAATGTGGTGCAATCTCGGAGTTGGTATATTTACGTAGCGTGGGGTGTGGGGGATGCAGGGGGACTTGCCCCCTGCTTACAACAGTTTATTTTGTTTTCTTTTCTTTTTTTTTTGTTTTTTAGTCATAGTCGAAGTTTTTTAACTTTGAACAGGATGGTTTGAACATTCCATGTTCAGAGTTATTAAACTTCGACTATGTGATATAGACCTGTGTAAATCTATATGTGTTGTTATAAAAATGTTGATTGTAGAAAGATACTGCATATTAGAATAATGGGAGGAAATTATGTTATCAAGAAAAGCAAGTCTTTTTGTATTCTCTTTTTTCTCTCCTCAGATAATTTGGAGTATCATAATTTCTACCTGTCTACAGCTCTCCTTCATAACAGGTATAGTATGAGTAAATTACTAAAATTCACTGTCTAAAGTAATTGAAATTAACTGATTCTGTGTCAGAGATGCATATCTCAAGTTACCTGATTTAACCATTTTTGAGTGGGATTTGAAACTATGCATTTATTTTACTTTTTCACATGTAGGTGGGATTAAATATCATGTGTCACTACCTGTATTAGTATTCGTACAAGCAATGTATTTTAAGGGTCAGTACAAAGTTAATACGGGATAGTTAGTGTAAGGAATGAATTAAGGTATTAGATAAGCAGGATTCCTGGCTTATCTCGCCCCCAAAATAGAATGGAATAAGTAGGCCATATTGTCAGCGTATGACATCATAATTTACATTTCTGTAAGTAAAGTAGCTAGGGCAGCAGTTATATGTGATGTTAAGCAACAAAATACAGTACAATGAGACATATGTACTACATGGAGAGCTGTGATTACACTCCAATAACAGTAAAAACATCCTGGTTTGGTACTACTGTAGCATGAGACCTGATCTTAACAACAATTAGAATGGTGCTTAACAATTTTAAAGCACCCACTATGCACTGTTAAGATTACTTCTGGCACTAAAAGCTGACAGTGTCAACCAGTAAACAGCAGCAGGATAATAAACAGTGTTGTTTCAATTCCATTTCTGCCTGCTGCCTGCTAATTACAACCATTATCAGAACATACGTAAACCACTTCCCCACTGACTTACCTGCTTTGATAGCCAGCACAACACTATGCATATTTTTTTGTTAATTTTACTTTTCTGTAAGTAGTAGAACATTGAGCAGATAAATGTCCACGCATTACAAAGAATTATAATCATATCTTTGACCATAACTTATGCCAAACCTCTTGAGCTTTGCATGTCTTCAATCTATAATAAACACATTGCAATTGGCGACCTGATCATAATCCTTTATGTTAAGCCTTGGTTTTGGTGGCTTGTCTATATGATCAGATCATTAGAATTACTACAGCTGTTAATAATATTAGGTGAGAACAAACACAGTAACATTTAGCATCAGCAGTGTTGAACAGCACAAGTTGACTATCGTTAACAGTTCTATACTCAACAGTACAAGCATTACTGTTGGAACAATTAGTGGCATAAGCAGTCTAAATACTGCCATTATTCATATTAATAGTACAGCACCTGCTGCCAGTACTAATTCTAGCTGTAGTAGTACATTTATTTATTGGTTAAAGTCTGAACACCCTTTCCAGCCATTTCCTGGGTTAAGAGGCAGTTACACCAGAATATAGATAAATATAGAATAAGAGTGCATACAAAGTAATATACAATGGGGCCTAAACTAATTACATAAACAATAACTGAGTACAGTGTATATGCATACACATACATGATATACATAAGACAGTAGAGTGCATATTGATGAATACCTGAGTACAGTGTATATGCATACACATACATGATATACATAAGACAGTAGAGTGCATATTGATGAACACCTGAGTACAGTGTATATGCATACACATACATGATATATACATAAGACAGTAGAGTGCATATTGATGAATACCTGAGTACAGTGTATATGGACACAAATACATGATCAGGGCTGCATAAGACAGTAGAGATTAATATATTATCAGTTGAATTACTTGAGAGAAAACAGTTCTTTCATGCATGTATTGCAACATGCAAACTGATCAGCTTAAGAAGATGACCATATACAAGAAGAGATTTACAACTCACACACTACAACTGAGATGCTTGTCCAAAACAATCACCCCATCTCCTTCCCCCACTTTTAGAGCTGAACTTAAAAATATTCCTCCACACCATATCAAACTGCAGTTGCAACAGACAGCAGGCCACAAAGACATCTTAACTTCCAGCCTTGCTCTATCTCAACAACAAACACCTCTTAACTGTGCCACTCCACCCTCCAGGCCCTGACTCTCATTAATCTGCAGCATTTTGTAAAAAGAAGAGAGACAATCTCTTTTCAAATGCTTCAGTAATTCATAGCTGTCAGACAGTTTAAGTCACTAGTTATTTTTTTCTTTAGCACTTCCTTCTGTAAATCTGCATAGTTCTAACACAACACTGGAAGCATATTTAAAACATGATGGATGACTTAATTTATATGTTTGTCATGTGCCCTTAGTAACCAAAGAACAATGAAGTACAAAATGCAGTGAAATAATCATGTAAAACAGACACTTCTCTTTTAATTGTTGTCATGTCTGTCAATTGTTACTCACAATTTCTTTACAGCTTACTTCCTCTTTGTTTGACTTTTTTCTTCTTTGTGTATTATTTCACTCAGGCAATACCTGCAAATGGCCATTTGGGATCACTGTATTACTCCAGGAAACAAATGTAAAATAAAATATAATAAAATAAAAATAGGTCTGTATATGGAGAAGATAAAGATATAATTAATGAAGCAATATGTCATCTTATATGATCAGCAGGGAGTGTATACATGCCCTTTACAAACTGATGCAAGGACTGATTGCAACAGTGTGTTTAGAGAATGAGACCATATAGAAAAGTAAAATACAACATTAAGTGGGGTATGAAATTAAAGGTGCCAAGAGTCATCATTGAGTTTGACAGTTACAAACAGATATTTTCCAGAGAAAAAAAAAATTTAAATCATTTATGAAACTCAGAAAATGTAGTATATTGCCTTAAATCACCTGGTAGGGAATTCCAGGCATATATTGAGTGCAATTTATCATTATAATGTGGTATTATGAAAGCATTATAATATATAATGCATAATGTTAGACCACTCAGCATTAATGTTACCACTGGTGTAACATTCAGTTCTAAGGAAAACTTCTGTGTCTGTCATGTAATGTAGAACTAATGATTTTTGTACCATGGCTTGCATGGTATATGGTATCATAAATCTCTTTCTCTTTTGCCTTCCTTACCATAGTGCTGTAGTTTAGTACCAAAAGTCAGTACTTAGTTTTAACTAATTTTTGCTTCTCTCCAAAATAACTAAGGACTCCACTAATAGACATTCTATGAAAAAAATGTAATATTTGCTTAATTGTATTAACTGGATCCTGGCTGAGGTCACATGACTTTCATTATTTTTTTTCAGGAATACCTATGGTGAAAATTCCAGTTCATTCCATTCAAACAGACTTGAAACAGAACATTGTCATCCAATGCTACTTCTCAGAGGTAGAAGGCCATGCCAACATATACTGGTACTATTACAACAAAGCAGGAAAACATGAAGTTGTCCATGTCTTTTTAAATGGTGAAGACAAAGACACTATTCAGAGCCCTAACTATCGAGGCCGAACTCAACTCATTCACCAAAAATCCAAGAAAGGTGATGCCTCTTTGCTGCTCTCTGGTGTAAGGATTACTGATGCAGGGCAGTATCGCTGTTTTGTAAAAGATGACAGTGGTCCAGCCTATGATGAAGCCACACTGCATGTTCACGGTAAGTCAGCAACAGAGGACACGCCTGACATTGAATTTGTCAGCAAATTCTTGCTCCTATATTTTTGTGTTTACTCCTATATTGAGCAGAGATTTACTATTTGACACTTTCCTACTCCATATCATCCCTCCCCTTTACCAGAGAGCCCATGTACCATTTTAAGATGGATTCTCAAGATGAGAGTGAGATGACATAAGTCACTCAATCCCATCCATATCTGGCTCCTTCATCAGTCAAGCTACTAATCAAACTTGGGTCATCTGGGTCGAAGTCAGGGCTTTATCACTGTCATCTGGGTCACAATCAAGGCTTTTATCCCTGTCATATGGGTCATAGGTAGGACTTTATCCTAGTCATCTGGGTCCCAGCTAGGGCTTTTTCCTTCTTTGTCATGGAGCCAAGTTGATTATCTCACTTTTTAATAATCATAATGACCAATCATACATCTTATTAGGGCAATACTGTATGCAGAAATAACCACAGTGCCTATCTTTCTGAATATGTACTGTGTTCACACACACCCACTGAAGCACAGAAACACACACCCACATACTCTCTCTCTGTCTCTCTGTCCCTTCCTCAGTCAATCTGTTTCTATCTGTCTGATTTTGTTTCAGTTCCTGTTTTGCATTTATTTCCCATTGCATGCTAAAGAATGCAAGTCATTACACACAAGCAGCAAGTCCATATTTAGCATATGGATTGCTGTTGTTGCCATAGCAACAAGTCCATATTTAGCATATGGCTGTTGTTGCCATACAATCTCTGAATCCTCTGCTGGCCAGGTTTGATAAAAAATTAGGTCAGTTCCTACAAACATGCTGTTTTGCTACAGCATGTTCTGTTCTGGGCATAGCAACATATTTTGGGAACCAGGAGAGAAAAAAAATTAGAAAGAAGCACCTGACTGACTATTGTGTAATATGGGAACAAGTGATCCTGTCATGTAACTGCTTCAATGTAGCTTTATTGTATTTAACAATTTAAAATAACATACCATAAAATGTATTCTAATACATTATTCTATCTACTGTTATAAATATATAATGTATTACTATATAATCCCATGTAGCTGTAAACAAAGGAATATCAAGTGATCACAATTACACGATAAATACCAAACTAAGTTACACAATCCATGCCTCTGTGGCACAAAGAGATAAAGCCCTTACTGCTACCCAAATGACCTAAGCTTGATTAATAGCTCAGAAAGCTGGAAGATCTGGGGAAGGGTGGGCAGGAGATGTGTGGTTTATGTTGGTGTGCTTCCTAGGAGAGAAGGAGGGAGATTAATACTCCTCCTCCTACTGTTATGATCTTGTGCTTGAGGGAAGTGGCACAGATTTTACCCCTGTGAACAGCCGTGTAGGTTTGTGGGTATACCTCTGAACCTCTAAGCACAGGAAATCTGGACAAAGCCATAAATTATGGAGGGACACAGGCCCAAATTTAAGGACAGATTTTAAATATTGCTGTTAGAAACTTAGGAAATTGCTAGAATATCAGTCTAAAGGATATGAAGTCTGAAACACAAATGTATGTCATTATTTAGTTATTCGGTCCTCAATGGTTTTCCAGAAATCTATATAATTTTATAATAATTTTATAAGAAACAGACCAAAAATATAAGCAAAAATCTGGACATTCTGTGAAAATCTGGATAGTTGAGGGGTATGGATGTGGGTGGGTCTGCCTTAGCTGGTACAGTAACTCTTACAAAGGTATATCAGGAAGTGGGTGCACGTCTGTATCAGTGGTATAGATGGTCTCTCTGTGGTGATGCAGAAGCTCATGTAATCACCAGGAGGTGGGATTAGGCCACATAACTAAAATGCCTTAATGGCTGCCAGGATGACACCTCCACAATCATCTCTCACCTTGAAGGCAATAAACAGGCTGAGAACAGTTCTCACCCAGTAAGGAATGATGGGCAACAGATCATGGGGAGCTTATGGTCAGCAGGCAGCAATGCACCAAAAAAAAAATGCAATTAAAAAAAAAAAGTAAGTTACAGTGAGAATGTATGACAGTTCATATAAAACATGAATCTGTCATAGCCAGTCTAGTGAACAAAAATCAAAACTACATCTTCAGTTAAGAAAAGATTATTGTTTAATGAATGCAGAGTCTATTACACATTTCCATGTAATGAGCACTTCCCCTATATCTATGTATATATATATTGTGTCTTTCAGCTTTTCCCGGTTAGGGGTTGCCACAGTGGAACTCTGGGCTGCTAATGATTGGCAGTAGATTTTTACGTGCCAAGTTGCCAGCCCTGATGCACAACCTTCAACGAAGGTACGCCCATTCACGCATGTCTCCACACAGAAGACACTCTAGCTGAGAATCGAACAGGACAACCTCTTACTGTGAGGTGACAATGCCACCGCAGCAATATATATATATATATATATATATATATATATATATATATATATATATATATATATAAGTATTTTTCTCTTACCTTACCAGTAAAGCAGTCATACTCATTGAGCAAATCATTAGTCATCAGTCCTATTGTAACCATTTTAAACTGTAAATGCACTTAAAATAAATACATCGGTTTGCTTATGCTGTCCACAAATTACATTTTTTGAAACAATGCTACATTGTTTACTTGGAAAACACACATGGGAGCCAGCTAGTTGTGCCTGAATGTGGAATATAGTAATAAAAATAATGCCAAACATTTTTATTCTCTTTAAATTGTGATAGTGTTCTTATATCTTGGCTTAGGCCATTAATTATTACAGCAGAAACAATAAACCAATCTAAACTTTAATAAATAATTTTGAAATTCAGTAGTAAGATATAACTGTTTTTGTAGTTCATTTGCTTATATAATCCATATCAAGAATATATTTTTCTTATTCCGTTATTCTGGCCCTTTAAAGAGTATGTGGACAGGTAGGGGTTAATACAGAATATGTTTTAATGCACATGCATATATGTTTAACTGTTTTATTATTCATTTACACAATAAAAATATATGAGATGTTGTCAATGAATTTCACAATATTGACTTTTCATTTGTTTTAAGCCATTGTAGGGAACTGGCCTTAATTCATTTATGCCATCCTGACTTGTAGGGCCTGTGTGTTTATCTACTAATGTGGGTGAAAAACATCTTCACAACAGTTTGCTTAACTTTTTAACAAGCACATATTTATGAATGCATTTGGTGTCCAGCTGTCACATTCTAATATATAGGTCTTTAAAATGGGACAAGCACTCTGTATTCAGTTAAAATTACAATAAAGCATGAAGGCATAATAATGTTGAAATAAAGTCTAATTAAAGCAACAATAGTTATCTCTTCTGGTTCCACATATTTATTTTTGCCCAGAATGTGCTTAAAAAAATCATATTGATTTACTTAACTGTTGTTCACTGCATCCCAGCATACCTCTCAACTTCTTACAGCAAGAAATCTGGACAAATCCGTAAAAAAAAATGGGGGGGACAAAGGCTCAAAAATAGGGACATTTTTTAAATATTACTCTTGCAAACTTAGAAAGTTGACAGAATAACAGACTTTGCATTAGCATTAATTTTCTGAAGGGTATGAAGTCTTAAACTCAAATGTCTGTCATTATTTTCTGACATCAACCCTCAATGATTTGCCAGAAAACCACCATTTTATAAGAAACAGACCAAAAATATGAGACACAAATCTAGACATTCTGTGAAAATCTGTATAGTTGAGAGGTATGCGATCCCAGTTATTTGCATTAGAATGCTTTTGCTTACTTCCAGCCTAATAGTGTCTGCTACTACAAACTCCAAAATTCCCTACTATTGACATTACATCACTGGCAATGATGTATATCAGGTACATGTGACTTTGTAGTCTGTGCCTTTATATTCTGTGGCAGTAAAGATGCTTTACACCTTGAGCAAGATGAACTCATTCAGAATTGTGCTTAGATCAGGAAGGTTTTAGCATTGGATCCATCAGATAAGAAACTTATACCACGGTGACACAGTAAAATATTTTACATCAGACATATTTATTTATTTTTGTTTTGTTTACCGGCTAATGTCCGACTGGGCATGAGGCCCATTTTCAGAGGAGTCCCGGGGAGAAAGGCTCCATACATACAGATAGACAGCATTAAACAATCAAATTGAACATGTATTAATCAACAATGTACAAAGAAAGTCAGTAAAGAAATTAGTTATATAACAATAATTAGCAAATAATTAACAAATTAACAAATTTAACAAAAAATGGCACAGTTAGTGATAAATACTGGCCGCATGAGTTAATAGTGAGAACAGTGTGATACCATAATTTCAAGATAAAGAAATGCAGTCTACATAACAGTTAAAGACAAAGCAGTATATGTGTCGACATTGCTAACTGAAACTGAGTGTAGAATCAAGACAGCCTTCAGCAGTTAATAGTTGTAGCTGTGAGAGTGAGCTAGTTTAGGGTAATGTAAGGCAGTAGTACGTAGCTTAACCAGGGGTATGGCAGGAGCAGAGCCGGTGTTTTGCTAGATGTTCCTTAAGGGGGTTTTTAAACTCATGAATGCTGGGGATTTTAGGCATAGGTTGAGGAAAAGTATTCCACAGTTGGCAATTTTATGGGAAAAAAGGGCGGTACCCTGTGTGCTGTGGGCTTGGGTAATCTTTAACAATAGTTTATTTGAGGATCTTAGAGCTCTAGGATTGCTGTTGGGTTGGACTAGATTGGTGAGTGCCGGGCAGTTGTTAGGTTTGTGAATTATATTGTGGGCTATGGAGAGTTGGTTAAATGTAAGAAGGTTAGGTAGTTCTAACCATTTAAGCTGGGAGAGTACAGAGCAGTGGTGGGGTCTGTAATGGTAGCCTGTGGCAAACTTGGCGATTTTGTAGTAGCATGACTCCAGATTATTTCGATCAGATTTATGAATGTTTTAAATACTAGGGAGCCGTAGAGGAGGGTGGAGAGTAGATGTGTGCGGGCAGTGGTTAGTCCGGCGTTGTCTGTCAGGTAACGTTTAATTCTGTAAAGGGTGCCAAGTTTGGAGTGGACTTTTCTGATGGTGAGGGTGAGGGAGATGTGGGTGTCAAACCTTAGGTTATCATCGATTGTGACACCTAGAAGTTTGGCTTAGCTGGTGGGATCTATTTTGGTTCCATTTGTGGAAAGGATAGAAAGTGGAGTCAGACATGTATTGGGTTTATTGTAGTTGAAGACAATTAACTTGGTTTTAATAAATAAAATAAAACTCGCTGGATACATACGGCACGTAACTCTTTAATAGAAAAAAGTAAGCGCTTTCGCAGAGTCCTCTCTGCTTCATCAGACATATTATAACAGTTAATACATCGTTTAAATAGTGATGCATCATGGTATCAACCAATCAATTCCATATTATTAAAGTTAATAAATAAATTAATAATGCTTATGGTATAAAATACACATATAAATATATAAAAAATAAAGAGCACATATAAAAAGCACAAATAAAAGCAGTATAAAGCATGAAATACATCTCTAAATTTTCTGACTGCAATGTTAAAAACTATAAAATATAAAATACTAAAATAAGGTGGAGCATCAGTGCTTTAAGGCTCTGTTTTTGAGGAATGGTTTCAAAGAAACCTTGGAGTTTAGACCGGGTGGTCTGTCAGCTTGGAACTTAATAATCCATTCTTATTCCAAAGCTTCAGTACTATTAATAATATTTCCACCTCTTTTATTTCTGTGAACAATATGAAGAACTAGGAACTTAAAAGTATAAGTATTATTCATTGGTACTTGCGTCATATTGATAGTAAAGCCCTAGTCTTTGTGGCCACGATGTGTATGTCTGTGATGTTTTGATATGAGTCTATCATTAGGAGGGGCTTGGCTGTAATAGGAATGAGGTCCACTGGGAAATGAATGCAGGAAGTATAAAGTCCTAAAGCACATACAGTGTTAAGCAGCCCTGCAAGTATCACATTTATTTCCCATGATGCTAGGAAGATCAGAAAACTGTGAGTTCCCTTACCAAACCAGGTGCTTGAATTTGTTTTCTAGTGGCCACACACTGCACCATAAAGGGGTACAGCACTACTGATGTACAACCCTAAGGATGAGATACTAAACAAAGATCCCTTCTGCTTGAGCTGGTGTTAACATAGTATTTATTGATAAAAAAATAGGGGTGCCTTATCGAATTAAAGCATGCCATAATAACATTTTACTTAAAAAAACAAAACAAAGAAACAAATGGAACTTGCTGTCAATATTTAAAAGAAAGTAATGTAGATCTACTATATGTGCTTGAGACATACATCTTTGCAGCCACCCACTTGTTTCAGCAAGTTCTCTAACTTTCACTAACCCCTCTCATAAAATTTTAATTATCAATACCAGAACCATTAACCTAAACCTAAAAACTGCTATTCAGTGCCTAACCCTAAAGTCCCCCATCCCTCCTTAAACCTAAAATCCCCTTCTTCTCCCTAACCCTAAAGTCCCAATCCCCCTACCATTTCAGAGTGCTCTCTAAAACTAAACCCCCTTCCCCTCCTGTTTATGATCACCATCTAAACCTAAAATTCCCATCCCTTTCTCTGGCCATGAAGTCCCTATCACTCCCTAAACCTAAAATCCCCTTTCCCAGTCCTTAAGCCTAAACCTAAACCTAAACCTAAAATTCCCTCCCCGTCCTTTCCACAATCACTCCCTATAACTAAAATCATAATTCTCCTCTCTAGCCCTAAAGTCCCCACTCCGCTCACCACCCTCTCCCTAAATCTAAACCTAAAAGTACCCTCTCAGCACGATTTCTCCACTTACCTGCTGCTAGAACACAAGCAGATAATGTAACAGCTGTGTTACTGTATTTGCATTTAGCTGCACAGATGGGGGTTACAGCCATTCAGTTCCCAAGCTGCTAGTTGCTGGAATTTGAATAGCTGTAAAACACCTAAATAATGCCAAGTAAATTAATATTAAAGAATATTTAAAAATCATCCCGCTTCCTACTGTTTTCCCGACTTTCTACTTAATTTCTTCATTCTCAGTTTTTCTCCCATTTCTTATTATATAAAATATTATGAATGTAAATAATATGTATTCCTTGATCTCTCTAAAATTTCTGATCTAGTCTGTCACCAAAAACTCTTCTATCAACTGTCTTCCCTCAGGCTATCATAGCTCATACTACTGTGGTTCAAAAACTACTTAACTGATAGATACCAGTGTGTTAAATAGCTTTCCACTTATTTCTCCCTTCATTCATTCCTTCCTGTCAATACTGGTGTGCCACAGGCTTCCATTCTCAGCCCCTGGAGAGGGTCACAAGGGTGGCAGTATTTTCGACAGAAGCAGATACAAACAGGGGGAGACCATACTGAAATTAAGCAAGGAGGATACTTTTCCTGTAACAGCCCTTGCTGGATGTGAGAAGAACTGAGATAACTTGTTGGCCCAGAAGAGCAGACTGGTGGTCTCTGCTCTCATCTTTTCCATCCACTCATGGAAGTTTACTGAGTGGTGTGCCAGATCCTCACATATCTAAGTAGAGGCTGGTTTCAATGGAATTGTTATCACAGTTAAGGATATGAAAGCATCATAGGGATTTGGATAATCTTGTATGGGTGCTGAATAACATGGACTTTGCTTTTTGTCATTAAACAATAGTTTGTTGAAATTTAGTAGTGTACTGAGGACATTTTACTGTGTGAGACTTTTCTGTGGTAAATGTTTGTTTCATGAATGGCCACTTTCGCACTATCACTATCACTAGTTACTGCTGCTGGGGGATGCAGGGTGGACTTGTAACCTATCTTAGTAGGAGTATGATTGCAAGAGACCATGCTGCCCTTAGGACTTTCTGATGTGACCTCTGACAGTTATGTGCCTACTTCCCATTTCAAATCACCTCCTATGGTAGACCATGGCTGACAGACAGGAAATATTTCCTAAATGATTAGGCAGATTGTAGAACATGGAATGTTGTTTATTTAGCCATGTGCCAAATGTGTACCTCATTTTAAGTGGGTAAAACAAATTGTATGTTGAAATGTGCATATGTGTTATCCTCTTTAAGGCTCTTTAATTAGAACCTTTGATATTTGTAGCTTCTGCTAATGACTAAATTAATCCTTTGTGGATTAACATGCTACCCTGTCAGCATATCATACATAAATAAATAACGTTAAAATGCATGGACTGATGGAGTTGATGCATTTGATAAACAGGTCAATACAAAATGTGAATGTCCAGTAAATGGATATAATAAAACTGAAAGCAAAATCTAGTGTTTCTAATTGTATAATGTATATTAGCAGAAACAGGATTTAATTAATTGCTTGTTCTGCTTTCTTCAATGTAGTTCTGTGCCAGTTAAATCATTTATTTATGCTATAATGGTAACAATTTATGATAAATCATCATTTCTGTTGCTCAAGCATTTCAGTTCTTATGCCCTAAAATTATTTTACTGAACAAGATACCATACTGGAAGGCTTTCAAAACTATGGCAACCTATGAGAACCTCAGTAAGATCTGTATAGAAAATGCAGGCCTGCAGAAACCCTACAGAGAAAAGAAGAATGCCTCCAGAAGAATCTGACCTTCTTTTTTGCAATCTTGTTATGGGGGTGGTGGTGTTTATACTTGAAAGTTTTATAAGTGAGTGTTGAGATTGCTAACTTAAACAGAATCTGTTATCTAAACAGCTCCCTACAGTGATGGTTTGCTGCAAATCACACAGAATGGTACCAGTGATTTGGCTGCATGCACATTTTCAGGAGGCTACCCACAAGATGAAATCAACTGGGAATACTCAGATGGGAGGCATATGAATCAGACACACCTTACAAGTCACTCACAAACCACAGAAGGACTGATGGTTCTCCAGAGTTTTTTATCACTACATCTGAAAGCTGATGAGGAAGTCTGCTGTTTTGTGGGAGAGAAGCACCGTCATCTCAGCAAGAAAGTATGCAAATGTTTACCAGGTATGTGAAGACATATTTGTTCATTTATAATTTCATTGCTTTTCCTTGTTTTGTGCCCTAAGTGGAAGAATGTGAATGGTATATGATCTCATACAATTAGAACCAAAGCCTAAGTCAAATGACAATTTGGTCTCACTCAGTTATGAACCATATACATGTTAAGTCAGGAGACAATGTGGCCTTATACAGGTGAAGAAGGAGATCATGTGCCCTCACTCTGGATCCAGTAAAAGTTTGAATTAGGAGATCATGTGCCCTCACACAGAATCCAGATTAAGTCTGAGTCAGGAGAGCATGTGGCCTCACACAAATAAGACCTAGTAAAGTCTGAGCCAGGAGATCATATGTGGCTTTATACAGTTAGGACTCAGTAAAAAACTGAGTAAGAAGATCATATGACGTTATACAAGGCAAAGAGAAAGATTAAGTCAAGAGGGCATATTGCATCACAGAGTTATGAGCAAGTAAAAGGCTGAGTTATGACGGCACATGTCATCACACAGGGTTCTTTTTCTACTGGTAATTACACCTTACACTGTTACAGATAGGCTGGGCTTCTGTGCCATTAGTAATGTCTTACACAAACATTGACTGAGAGGGCGTGTATTGTAGTACCTCACAATGATATAGGTGGAGACAGTTCTTATGACATCACAGTTCTTCATTACATCAGCAGCAGAGTTGAAAAGGTCATACGTGCTGCTAGAAGTGTTTATAGATTCATAGGTCTAAACTAGCTTAATGACCACCATGGACTTTACAAACCTAGCTATGCAAGCCAACCCATTTTGGTCCCTGAGTTCCTTGGACGCTTATATGACGGGATATGTTATTAAAGAGATAGCTCATGGTTAAGTGTAGGGGGTGTATGTTAGTTTGTCAATCAGATACACAGAAGCCAGACCGGGGGGGGGGGGTCTCACTCAGGTGTAGGCTGGAGGGCTTTTGTCTCATTGGCAGTGCATCACACCAGTAAAGGCTGACAATATTTACCTAACTTCATAGTACCTAAATTTGGTAAAGACTGAGGAGGTTGCTATGACAATTATAGTATCTCACTTTTTTTTCAGGCCAGTAGAATTCTTATATCAGAGTACAATAATAATAATACAAGCTGACATGGTTCCTATGGCATCTCAGTGCTTTACACAGATACAGGCTGACAGAGTTCCTGTGACATCACACTACTTCACAGGCTGAAAGGGCTGCTATGATACTATAGTGCTATGCTAAATAGGCTGAGAGGGCTCCTATGACATCATAGTTGCTTAGACTAGTACTACAGGCTGACAGTGTTTCTAGATTATCAGCAGTGTAGGCTGATGACTGTGAGCAATAGTCTTCATTATTTTAGTTCCACTTTAACAAGAATTGCTGACTCTTTGAAATAAAAAATGCAATTATTTTAATTTATATCTGGCTGAATGTTTATTGTAATCATGTAGATATTTCCACAGCAAATCTTAGTATTAAAATTTAGGAGCATGTACATACTTTGTTCCCCAATATCTTAAAGGAGTATGTGCATGCTATTAGAATTAAAAATGCAAATAATGGTTTTTAGATACTTTCTTGAATGTTCCACCTACAAGAAATGTATATTTTTCATTGTTAAAAAAAAAAAAAAGACTTGGAAGTCATGAAAAGGGGAACCTTGAAAATCTCCCGGATAAATAGGAATGCCATTACTGAATGCATAGAGGGAACTAGGCCTGAATGAGGTATTACGTTTCAAAGGACAGTTCTTTAAAATACACTGATTTTATTTCTTTAAGGAGGCCCCTTAATTCAAGATTCCTTTGTATGTTTTCTGAGTTTCATGTGTAGTACACATATTTTAGCTGTGTTTGCACTAATATATTTTACAAAAAAAATTCATTGTGTAACAATATTGCATACATAAATTTAATTGGTTTAAGAATATTCATTAGACTTACTAAAAAGGCTTAAAAAGTATACTAGGAATGCATATTAATATCGTTTCATGTCATTATCTAAACATCTTCTTCTGGCTTTTCCCGGTTAGGGGTTGCCACAGCAGATCACCTGTCCACTCATGATTGGCAGTGGAGTTTTACAGTATCAAATTGCCCAGCCTTCCACAGAAAACACACACACACATGCATGCACTCACACCTAGGGCCAATTTAGAGTGTCCAATCCACCTGCAGCATGTCTTTGGGATGTGGGAGGAAACTGGAGCACCCGGAGGAAACCCATGCGACCACAGGGAGAACATGCAGACTCCGCACAGAAAGCACCCCAACCAAGGATTGAACCAGAGAACCTTTTGCTGTGAGGTGACAATGCTAACCACTGCACCACCTTGGCTGCCCTATGTTATTATCTGAACATCAGTTTCTCTAAATCTGCATGGGAGAGAAAACCTAACATTTTAAGTGTGAATTTGAAATCTGCTTTTCTGTGGGTCCAAAGCCAATGGCATCCTATGCAAGGGGCTTCAGTATTTGTACTACATTATTAAATCATCTCTTAAATTGTTCCACCTTGGAGAAAGGGGAATTTTCCTTGTAGCATCAACTTTCAAAGGACTGAAGTTTCACACTCATTGACAATAGATAAACTAATGTATCCTACCTCTCTAACATATCTTGTGCAAAATATTAAAAAAAAGAAAAATGCAGTATGTGATTAATCTGGCATAACTAAGAAGGGACTTCACTGAGCTTTTCATAGCTAGTGGTTCTGTTTCATAATCCCAAGTAACTCTGTGAAGAAGATGGTGGAAAAAGACAAGCTGCACATCCCTTCAGTCAATGCTTCACATTACTTTCTATTATTCAGAAACAGTACTATGAAAAACTGGTGTATGTAACGGATCTATATCATTTCAGTGAAAAATCATTTCATCGAAGCTTAATTCATTGACACATATTCACTGAAAGCTCACTTCACTGTAAACCCAATTCACTGAAACTCATTTAGTTGAAAGGTATATATGGCCTATTCCCCACTGTTGTGCGGTCCTGGAGTTAGTATATAAAGTAAGGAGGTGTGGGAGGCACAGCCCCCCACATTCAGGGGGTATGGGGGGCAAAGCCCCCACATAAATTGGTTATATGTTGTCTTCTGGAAGAATTCTTTCATTACACTTGTAAGTATCCATCTATATGCTTTCAAATATTTACAATATGTGGGGGCTGTGCCCCCCACCCCCCTTACTTTATATACTAACTCCAGGATTGCACAACAGTGGGGAATAGGCCATATATACCTTTCAACAAAATGAGTTTCAGTGAAATGGGTTTTCAGTGAAGTGAGCTTTCAGTGAATATGTGTCAATGAATTAAGCTTCGATGAAATGAGTTTTCAATAAAATGATATAGACCCGCATGTAACATATCAAGTGTGAAATAGAACCTGTAAAGCATAAAGTGGCTTACCTTTTATCAGTTTTCCACTATGGTTATTTATTGATATATTTTAAATATGCCATTTATGTATTTAGTTATTTATTATTTATTTATTTTCCCTTTATTGACCAGGCTACCCCCACTAGGTTAGTGGCCTCTTTTCAGGGGAGAGCCAAGGTAGAATTTAGGAAAAGTGTGGGCAGGGCATCACGGAACACCCCCTACTCTTTTTGATAAGTGCTGTGGGATCCTTTACATCCAGATGAACTACCACAGACTCAAGCAATGGGACTTTTGTATAATTTATCATCCAAAATACTATTGCAGAAAATGATTGCACTGAGATGCAAAACTAAAGAAATTTATTTTATCCTTCTCCACCAACCTCTGACATCTTGCATTGTCTGCCCTATATAGTCAGTTAGCTATTTTTCTTATTGGTGTACAACTGGTTTTGCAGAGAAGTAATGTTTTATCTTGTTGTTACCTTCCTCTTGGGGGATGACACAGAGACATGTCAACTTAAACAGTGGTTGCCATGCAAGGCAGAGAAATGGGGTGGGGTTTAAGACAGTGTCACCATACTGTGGCCATAAAGCTTTATGTCCTACCTAACCCCCCTTGAAACAAGTGAAGATATTGAGCAGTCAGTGCAGGGAGCATATAAACACAAAAACACACACACTCTGTTTCTGCAGAAACTTGTATTTCCATGCAGATATTCATTTGTCATTAGTGTTTGCAGGCATCCATAATGGTCATTATGGCAGCAAAGAATCATTCTCTCCTACTTCTGGGAAAATACAGGCCACCAAATGTTGTTTTCTCCTCCCCTCCTTGGATGGTTCTGTGCAACTTATACTGTTAATCACATCTGGGTCACTGGCAATGTAGGAAAATGCCTTGCCCAATGCTAGTCAGCAGGCTACTAAAAGCCTATCTTCCCAACACAGCTGTCATTGCTTATTTTTAATATGGCTTACTATCATTTTACTATCATTTTACTGAAGTGCACTGTGTGGTCTGAAACTCAAAACATTGAAAATGTCAGACTCCGATATTGCCAACGTACAAGTCTCGTTCCTATCGCGACCCATGTTAACGCTTGTTCCTAGGTCGAATTCAGTATATATTTTGGCTACAATGGAATTTGGCAATATGACTTTTCATGAACGTGAGTCAATGATATGATCATTCGACCAAGTGCACTTCAGTAAATGATAGTAAATCTGTTAATATATATTTTAATAGATTTTTCTAGCAATAACAACAAGTACACATTTTATATTGTGTCATATAAGTAATAACAGATAAAAGCATGAAATAACTATTCTTGTCCATCTTTTATACACTTACTGTAATAAAATCTACCTTTCAAAAACTGTTTCAAAGAAGAAAAACTACATACATATTTGCATAAGACCAAGACTACAATACTTTCCTTAATATCTGTTAGTTTTTTATTTTACATTTCCCATCTCCCTTCAAATATCTGACTGACATTATTCAAATTCCAATAAAATTGCCTCACTAAGTTCCAGCTTTTTGGCTTTCTTTCGGTCATGTTAGTTTTATTATAGTGCTTGACTTATTTTATCAGTTTTAGGTAATCTATACGTGCACTTCCAAGTCTGGTTGTATATCACATTCTTCATTTCCTCACTATTACCATTTTGATGACAAATGCTAACATTAGTCTTGTTTTGCTTTTCCCTTTCCTGTCCTGGTATATCCCTTTCTATATCAAGCCTTTAGGCTTCCTAAATCCATGTTATGGGCTTATGAAAGATTTCTCCTCAGCCTTTCTTCACTCGTTTTCATCTCTGCTAAGCTCTGCTGCATCCCCAGAACATATATATCATTTTGGCTCATTCACTTCACATCTCAAACACTTTATACTTTCATCTCCCCTTTCACTCATTATTTTGTTTTGTATATTATACCGTAAATATAGTATTTTCATCTGTTGCTCCCATATATGTAGGGCCATTGCCTGAGGATATAGGCATTTTCCCAAACCTGGGTCCATTCGATGTGAGTTACTCCCTCCTGTATATTTTCCTTAACCACTCATATCCTCTCAAGACTGGTTCTTCTTTTTTTACTTCCATGTTACCTGATGTTTTTATATATTAAACTTCCTCTTCCTGTTTTCATACTGCCCTGTTTTTTACAGTGGAACTCACTGCTATTCCCCTCTGGGTTAATATTCGTACAACCTATATAAATGCATATTAAACATTCCAAAGTGTACATGTCTAACCTGAAACTGATTTTGTAACTTACAGTATATAAGCCATTTTTCTGTCTAGTCCTGTTTTTATTATAACTATCCAGCTTGGCAAATTGCCTCTAGCTTCTTAAACCTACTTCTTCCTACTGTGTTCATGGATTTCATTTTTGATTTCTAGCTGGTCCCAAATTATTTTAAGTATGAGTGATTCCCATGTTACATCAACTAGATAATTTAAGTTCTGCCTTCCATTTCCACCTTAATGATCACACAATGGGTTTTCTATGTAGGAGCACCTTCTCTTCCCCAAATATTTCAGCCACCATGGTTTCTTCATGTAATTTAACCCATTGCACCAAACTGAATGTTACAGTCTGAGATTGGATGTGTATCAGTCCCACTCCCCCTTCTGTTATCAATATCATTGTATCATCTATATTACTGGGTAATCATATCTCATTAATGTGTGATTTGTTACTGTGGCAAGGCAAGCCACTCAGTGGTGTAAATCTTGGCTGTAGATCATTGTCACTGAAGTGATGCCCCGACCCCATGTGCAAAAATGGGAGAAGGTGTTGTGGGTGGATGGATGGATGGCTGGATGGATGGATGGATGTGACTTATTGCATATATTATGCAGGGAAGAATCATAGTCTAAATAATATTATCTTACTTACTGCAGTATTCCTTCTGTTGCTGCCTTTCTTTTTTGAATAATATTATCTTACATACTACAGTATACCTTCTGTTGCCACTTTTTTTTAATAATATTGTCTTACTTACTACAGTATACCTTCTGTTGCGAGCTTTCTTTTTTGAATAATATCTTACTTACTGCAGTATACCTTCTATTGCCACCTTTCATTTTTGAATAATATTTATCTTACTTACTGCAGTATACATTTTATTGCCACCTTTCTTTCCTGAATAATATTATCTTACTTACTGCAGTATACCTTCTGTTGCCATCTTTCTTTTTTGAATAATATTTATCTTACTTATTGCAGTATACCTTCTATTGCCACCTTTCATTTTTGAATAATATTTATCTTACTTACTGCAGTATACATTCTGTTGTCAATGTTCTTTTTTGAATAATATTTATCTTACTTACTGCAGTAAACCTTCTGTTGCAAGCTTTCTTTTTTGAATATTATCTTACTGCAGTATACCTTCTGTTGCCAGCTTTCATTTTTTAATAATATTTATTTTACTTACTGCGGTATACCTTATATTGCCACCTTTCTTTTTTGAATAATATTTATCTTACTTACTGCAGCATACCTTCTGTTGCCACCTTTCATTCCTGAATAATATTGTCTTACTTACTGCAGTATACCTTCTGTTGTCACCATTCCTTTTTGAATAATATTTATCTTACTTACTGCAGTATACCTTCTGTTGTCACCTTTCATTCCTGAATAATATTATCTTACTTACTGCAGTATACCTTCTGTTGCCACCTTTTGTTCCTGAATAATATTTATCTTACTTACTTCAGTACATCTTCTGTTGCCACCTTTCTTTACTGGATATTTATCTTACTTACTGCAGAATACCTTCTATTACAGCCCTTTTTAACATTGTACATAGCTTTCTATACAAGTTGTCTTGGTTTCTAACCACTTCTTTGTATTTATAGCCTACTTCCAGTCTAAGGCATATGGGGTACTCAAGGTATATGGGTCTCCTTTATGTCTTTTATTGCTACTCTTTCTTTGCCTTTTCCTATCTAATAAAAAATGTTCTGTTATGATTTAATTCTAATCTTGGTGCTGTATGAAATTTTTCAAACATATCCAATGAAAATGGGAGAAGGTGTTGTGGGTGGATGTATGAATGGATGGATGGATGGGACTTATTACATACATTATGCAGGGAAGAATCATAATCTAAATAATATTATCTTACTTACTGCAGTATACCTTCTGTTTCCACCTTTCTTTTTTGAATAGCATTATCTTAATTACTGCAGTATACATTCTGTTGCTGCCTTTCTTTTTTGAATAATATTATCTTACATACTACAGTATACCTTCTGTTGCCACTTTTTTTTGAATAATATTATCTTACTTACTACAGTAAACCTTCTGTTGCAAGCTTTCTTTTTTGAATATTATCTTACTGCAGTATACCTTCTGTTTCCAGCTTTCATTTTTAATAATATTTATCTTACTTACTGCAGTATACCTTATATTGCCACCTTTCTTTTTTGAATAATATTTATCTTACTTACTTACTGCAGCATACCTTCTGTTGCCACCTTTCGTTCCTGAATAATATTGTCTTACTTACTGCAGTATACCTTCTGTTGCCATCTTTCTTTCTTTTTTGAATAATATTTATCTTACTTATTGCAGTATACCTTCTATTGCCACCTTTCATTTTTGAATAATATTTATTTTACTTACTGCAGTATACCTTCTGTTGTCACCATTCCTTTTTGAATAATATTTATCTTACTTACTGCAGTATACCTTCTGTTGCCACCTTTCGTTCCTGAATAGTATTATCTTACTTACTGCAGTATACCTTCTGTTGCCACCTTTTGTTCCTGAATAATATTTATCTTACTTACTTCAGTATACCTTCTGTTGCCACCTTTCTTTACTGAATATTTATCTTACTTACTGCAGTATACCTTCTGTTGCCACCTTTCTTTTTTGAATAATATTTATCTTACTTACTGCAGTATACCTTCTATTGCCACCTTTCTTTTTTGAATAATATTTATCTTACTTACTGCAGTATACCTTCTGTTGCCACCTTTCGTTCCTGAATAGTATTATCTTACTTACTGCAGTATACCTTCTGTTGTGACCGTTCATTCCTGAATAATATTTATCTTACTTATTTCAGTACACCTTCTGTTGCCACCTTTCTTTACTGGATATTTATCTTACTTACTGCAGAATAGCTTCTATTACAGCTCTTTTTATCATTGTACATAACTTTCTATATAAGTTGTCTTGGTTTCTAACCACTTCTTTGTATTTATAACCTACTTCCAGTCTAAGGCATATGGGGTACTCAAGGTATATGGGTCTCATTTATGTCTTTTATTGCTACTCTTTCTTTGCCTTCTCCTATCTAATAAAAAATGTTCTGTTATGATTTAATTCTAATTTTGGTGCTGTATGAAAGTTTTCAAACATATCCAATGAAAATGGGAGAAGGTGTTGTGGGTGGATGTATGAATGGATGGATGGATGGGACTTATTACATACATTATGCATGGAAGAATCATAATCTAAATAATATTATCTTACTTACTGCAGCATACCTTCTGTTGCCACCTTTCTTTTTTGAATAATATCTTACTGCAGTATATCTTCTGTTGCCACCTTTCTTTTTTGAATAGTATTATCTTACTTACTGCAGTATACCTTCTGTTGCCACCTTTCTTTTTTGAATAATATTTATCTTACTTACTTCAGTATACCTTCTGATGCCAACTTTCTTTTTTGAATAATATTTATCTTACTTGCTGCAGTATACTTTATGTTGCCTCCTTTCTTTTTTGAATAATATTTATCTTACTTACTGCATTATACCTTCTGTTGCCACCTTTCTTTTTTGAATAATATTATCTTACTTACTGCAGTATACCTTCTGTTGCCACCTTTATTTTTTGAATAATATTATCTTACTTACTGCAGTATACCTTCTTTTGCCATCTTTCTTTCCTGAATAATATTTATCTTACTTACTGCAGTATACCTTCTGTTGCCACATTTTTTTGAATAATATTAACTTACTTACTGCAGTATAGCTTCTGTTGCCAGCTTTCTTTTTTTTAATAATATTTATCTTACTTACTGCAGTATACCTTCTGTTGCAACCTTTCTTTTTTGAATATTATCTTACTTACTGCAGTATACCTTCTGTTGCCAGCTTTCTTTTTTAATAATATTTATCTTACTTACTGCAGTATACCTTCTATTTCCACCTTTCTTTTTTGAATAATAATTATCTTACTTACTGCAGTATACCTTCTGTTGCCACCTTTCGTTCCTGAATATTATCGTACTTACTGCAGTATACCTCCTGTTGCCACCTTTCTTTTTTGAATAATATTTATCTTACTTACTGCAGCATACCTTCTTTTGCCACCTTTCATTTTTGATTAATATTTGTCTTACTTAGTGCAGTATACCTTCTGTTGTCACCTTTCTTTTTTGAATAATATTTATCTTACTTACTGCAGTATACCTTCTATTGCCACCTTTCTTTTTTGTATAATATTTATCTTATTTACTGCAGTATACCTTCTGTTGCCACCTTTCTTTTTTGAATAATATTTATCTTGCTTCCTTCAGTATACCTTCTGTTGCCACCTTTCTTTCCTGAATAATATTATCTTACTTACTGCAGTATACCTTCTGTTGCCACTTTTCGTCCCTAAATAATATTTATCTTACTTACTTCAGTACACCTTCTGTTGCCACCTTTCTTTACTGGATATTTATCTTACTTACTGCATAATACCTTCTATCACAGCCCTTTTTAACATTGTACATAACTTTCTATATATGTTGTCTTGGTTTCTAACCACTTCTTTGTATTTATAGCCTACTTCCAGTCTAAGGCATATGGGGTACTCAAGGTATATGGGTCTCCTTTACGTCTTTTATTGCTACTCTTTCTTTGCCTTCTCCTATCTAATAAAAATGTTCTGTTATGATTTAATTCTAATCTTGGTGCTGTATGAAATTTTTCAAACATATCCAATGAAAATGGGAGAAGGTGTTGTGGGTGGATGTATGAATGGATGGATGGGACTTATTACATACATTATGCAGAATCATAATCTAAATAATATTATCTTACTTACTGCAGTATACCTTCTGTTGCCACCTTTCCTTTTTGAATAATATCTTACTGCAGTATACCTTCTGTTGCCACCTTTCTTTTTTGAATAGTATTATCTTACTTACTGCAGTATACCTTCTGTTGCCACCTTTCTTTTTTGAATAATATTTATCTTACTTACTTCAGTATACCTTCTGTTGACACCTTTCTTTCCTGAATATTATTCATCTTACTTACTGCAGTATACCTTCTGTTGCCACCTTTCTTTTTTGAAGAATATTTATCTTACTTACTGCAGTATACCTTCTGTTGCCAACTTTCTTTTTTGAATAATATTATCTTACTTACTGAAGAATACCTTATGTTGCCACCTTTCTTTTTTGAATAATATTTATCTTACTTACTGCAGTATACCTTCTGTTGCCACCTTTCTTTTTGAATAATATTTATCTTACTTACTGCAGTATACCTTCTGTTGCCACCTTTCTTTTTTGAATAATATTATCTTACTTATTGCAGTATACCTTCTGTTGCCACCTCTCCTTCCTGAATAATATTTATCTTACTTACTGCAGTATACCTTCTGTTGTCACCTTTATTTCCTGAATAATATTTATCTTACTGCAGAATACCTTCTATTCTAGCCCTTTTTTGACAGTATACATATCTTTCCATGCAAGTTGTCTTGGTTTCTTATAACCACTTCTTTGTATTTATAGCCTACTTCCAGTCTAAGGCATATGGGGTACTCAAGGTATTTGGGTCTCCTTTATGTCTTTTATTGCTGCTCTTTCTTTGCCTTCTCCTATCTAATAAAAATGTTCTGTTATGATTTAATTCTAATCTTGGTGCTGTATGAAATTTTTAAAAATATCCAATGACCAGTCCAGTGTCTGGTATATGTTTTCTGCCATTAGGCTATAACTATGATTATATAGCTGGAACATGGATTTGCATCCTATCTCTTGTCTTTTTTTAAGACTTCATGAATTCATAATGGCTAAGTCTTCTTTCAAGAACAGAAAGAGCCCTGCTAATAGTGGCATATCTGTCTTGTTGCTTGAAATATTCTTCCGTGTATCGATACTCCACCCTTTAATATTTCATTGATGGTTAGGTTTTCATATACCTTCTTTATCCATTTGAGAAACTCCTCTCCTAAATGTCTTTTTTCAATACTTCAAATAAGAATTCACAATTTACTGTATCAAAAGCTTTTTTTAATATTGAATAAAATTATTCTTGCTTTCTTTTGTCCCGTTTGATGACTTTCTAAAAATTCAGCTAGTTTCTACCACTTAGTTATGTTCTGCCTTCCTTATATAAATCCATTTTGTTCTGGCAAGTATGCTGGGCAGAATTTCATCTAATTTCTTCAGTAGAATTTTACTTGTATTTTCTGTCCAAATTCATCAGAAAAATCAGCCTGTGGTTAACCATATCTGATCTATCCCCCTCGTACTTCTGTATAGTTGCAATATTTTTCATACTGTTAGGCTTTTTTTGCTTCCTTCAGATCTGTTGATAATAATCCAGTAATACCTATATCACTTCTCCTTTTCCCTATTTATAAAATTCTAGAGGGAGCCCATTTGGGCTTGCAGCCTTGCCTCTCATTGTATTTTATATAGCTATCTGAACTTCTTGTAACCTAACAGGCCTATTTAGTTTATGACTGCAAACTGGGCACCATAATTGACACTCCATAAGACACAGACATCCTCCAGAGAGGTCTCATAGAAATGGATAACTGGTGCCAGAGCCATGGCCTTAAGCTAAATGCCAAAAAATGTATAGTCATACCCTTTGGGAAAAACAAGGTAACCCCTAATTACCACATAGGTGGTAATCCATTAAACACGGAAGAAGTTATCAGGGACCTGGGGACCCAAGTTGACAGTAACCTCTCTTTTGACACTCACATTGCCAAAGTGGTTAGGAAGACCTTCTACATTGCCCACCTGATCATGAAGGGATTCACATCCAGATCAGGAGAGGTCATTGTACCCCTGTACTCTTCACTTATCAGACCAATGATTGAGTACAACGCCCCATTCAGAATGTACCTTACCGGACACCTGCAGCAGTTGGAAAGACCCCAAAGTTCCTCACCAAAAGGATAAAGGCTCAAACATATGTCATCGCTGCCCGACTGAAGAAACTCCAGCTCTATTCAGTCGCATACCATCTGCTCAGAGGTGATCTGTGCCTGACATACAAGGCCATGTCCAACCCGAATTAATGGACATGCTCCACCTCAAAAATCCAAATCCACCAGAGCCACGAGAGCAAGAGACTTAAACCTCAACACAGATATAAATAGGACGTGCTGGAGGGACAGATTCATCACCCAGAGACTCCCTACACTATGGAAAAGAATCCCAGTCCATGTGAGACAGAGCCCCTCACTGACTCTGTTCAAGAGAAATCTTGACGAGTGGATGGGAGATCGTAGGTTTACCCCGGGAATCATCTCTGTGTCACTGCTGGACAGAGGCACAGCAAACTAATGGGTATAGTATTCTCATCCTAAGGGGTGGTGAAAGCCACACACACTCTGGCTAGGCTTATAAATGCCCTAGGGCAGATAGCCTAGTATGAACCTATGAACCTATGAACCTATGATCATCCTTACTTACCAGATTACCAATATGTGCATTCTGAAACCATTTTGTTCTTTGGCCCCCCTTTGTCTTTTAATAAATTTCTTCAAAGCATGATCTAAATGTTCCCTTACTAACATTGATGAGTTTAATACTTGCCCCTTACCATCCTTTATGTGATCCACATGCTGTTCTCTCTATTGGTCCTTATATGACTTAATACTTGTCCCGTGTTGTCCTTTATGTGATCCACATGCTGTTCTCTGTATTGGTCCTTATATGGCTTAATACTTGTCCCGTGCTGTCCTTTATGTGATCCACATGCTGTTCTCTGCATTGGTCCTAATATGGCTTAATACTTGTCTCGTGCTGTTCTTTATGTGATCCAGATGCTGTTCTCTGCATTGGTCCTTATATGGCTTAATACTTGTCCCGTGCTGTCCTTTATGTGATCCACATGCTGTTCTCTGCATTGGTCCTTATATGGCTTAATACTCGTCCCATACCATCCTTTATGTGATCCACATGCTGTTCTCTGCATTGGTCCTTATATGGCTTAATTCTTGTCTGTGCTGTCTTTTATGTGATCAACATACTGTTCTCTGCATTGGTCCTTATATGTCTTAATAATTGTCCCATGCTATCCTTTATGTGATCCACATGCTGTTCTCTGCATTGGTCCTTATATGGCTTAATACTTGTCCCGTGCTGTCCTTTAAGCGATCCACATGTTGTTCTTTGCATTGGTCCTTATATGGCTGAATACTTGTCCCGTGCTGTCCTTTATGCAATCCACATGCTGTTCTCTGCATTGGTCCTTATATGGCTTAATACTTGTCCTGTACTCTCCTTTATGTGATCCACATGCTGTTCTTTGCATTGGCCTTATATGGCTTAATACTTGTCCCGTACTCTCCTTTATGTGATCCACATGCTGTCCTCTGCACTGGACCTTATATGGCTTTATACTTGTCCCGTGCTGTCCTTTATGTGATCCACATGCTGTTCTCTGCATTGGTCCTTATATGGCTTAATACTTGTCCCGTACTCTCCTTTATGTGATCCACATGCTGTTCTCTGCATTGGACCTTATATGGCTTAATACTTGTCCCGTGCTGTCCTTTATGTGATCCACATGCTGTTCTCTGCATTGGTCCTTATATGGCTTAATACTTGTCCCGTGCTGTCCTTTATGTGATCCACATGCTGTTCTCTGCATTGGTCCTTATATGGCTTAATACTTGTCCCGTGCTGTCCTTTATGTGATCCACATGCTGTTTTTTGCATTGGTCCTTATATGGCTTAATACTTTTCCCATGCTGTCCTTTATGTGATCCACAAGCTGTTCTCTGCATTGGTCCTTATATGGCTTAATACTTGTCCTGTGCTGTCCTTTATGTGATCCACATGCTGTTCTCTGCATTGGTCCTTATATGGCTTAATACTTGTCCCATGCTGTCCTTTATGTGATCCACATGCTGTTCTCTGCATTGGTCCTTAATATGGCTTAATACTTGCCCCGTGTTGTCCTTTATGTGATCCGCATGCTGTTCTTTGCATTGGTCCTTATATGGCTTAATACTTGTCCCATGCTGTCCTTTATGTGATCCACAAGCTGTTCTCTGCATTGGTCCTTATATGGCTTAATACTTGTCCCGTGTTGTCCTTTATGTGATCCACATGCTGTTCTCTGCATTGGTCCTTAAATGGTGTAATACTTGTCCTGTACTCTCCTTTATGTGATCCACATGCTGTTCTCTGCACTGGACCTTATATGGCTTAATACTTGTCCCGTGCTGTCCTTTATGTGATCCACATGCTGTTCTCTGCATTGGTCCTTATATGGCTTAATACTTGTCCCATGCTGTCCTTTATGTGATCCACATGCTGTTCTCTGCATTGGTCCTTATATGGCTTAATACTTGTCCCGTGCTGTCCTTTATGTGATCCGCATGCTGTTCTCTGAATTGATCCTTATATGGCTTAATACTTGTCCCGTGTTGTCCTTTATGTGATCCACGTGCTGTTCTCTGAATTGGTCCTTATATGGCTTAATACTTGTCCCATGCTGTCCTTTATGTGATCCACATGCTGTTCTCTGCATTGGTCCTTATATGGCTTAATACTTGTCCCGTGCTGTCTTTTATGTGATACACATGCTGTTCTCTGAATTGGTCCTTATATGGCTTAATACTTGTCCCGTGTTGTCCTTTATGTGATCCACATGCTGTTCTCTGAATTGGTCCTTATATGGCTTAATACTTGTCCCATGTTGTCCTTTTTGTGATCCACATGCTGTTCTCTGCATTGGTCCTTATATGGCTTAATACTTGTCCCGTGTTGTCCTTTATGTGATCCACATGCTGTTCTCTGAATTGGTCCTTATATGGCTTAATATTGTCCCGTATTGTCCTTTATGTTATCCACATGCTGTTCTCTGCATTGGTCCTTATATGGCTTAATATTTGTCCCGTGTTGTCCTTTATGTGATCCACATGCTGTTCTCTGCATTGGTCCTTATATGCCCACACAATCTTTTGTACTTATTTTACTTTGTATCTACCAGAAATCACTTTTGCTTACACATTCAGTTTCTGCTTTTGTTATTGTTAACTGCTGTATTCCCCCTTCAAAATGCTTTTCTCCCTCATCAGGAATGGTCTGTTAGTATCTCCTCTTAGACATAAACCCTGTAGTTCTTTTACTCTACCTTCTTTTTTTCTGTAATTTGTTTAATACTATCCATCTATTCCTTCCTTCCTCCCTTCTTTCGTTGCCATTAAATGAGCTCTTAATGCTGCTTTAACCGTTTCCCACCATAGAGTATATTAGCTTTTTTTTGCAGGTGCATTGTCCATTACCACCAAATATATTTCCTTCCTTACCTTTTCCTATTATTCCTTTGTTTTCTACTTATGCCAAGCACATTTCCATGCACCTCTTCTATCCTGTTTTTTATTCCATTACCATTGTTAAGAGCATGTGGGGCATGATCCAAAATATATGTGTCCAAAGTATGTCTCAGTATCACTTCCATCCAGTCTCTTATACCTATCAGAAAGTTATCTTGACTAGTACGTCATACTTCTTCAATATGTTGGTAAGAGAATGATGTCTCCTCCCCTTAATATCTCTTTGTATGTCTATTAAATTATGTTTACTCCCCTCTTCTTTTAGCCAATTCTGGTTTTTGACATTGCATTCTTTTTTACTGTGATAACTGTCTAATTTATATCTTAATATGATTTTGAAGTCTCCCCCACCTATATACATCTCTTCTTTTTCTGTTATTTCATGTCATTTCTTAAACCATTACAGCTGGGTGACGCTGATAGGAGCATTAGCAGTTACATCCTACTGACAGCTGTAGGTGTCAAATATTGCTTGTTCATATTTGCATTAATAATTTTAAAATAATGCTACACACAAAGTATTAAAATGTTTCAGCTTAAGGTTTACACAATGGCAAACACAACTGCATTGATATTTGACCTCTTTCCAGTGCAGGGAAAGAGATATGAATTGTTGTTCATATAATATTTATTTATATTGTCATAAATGTCATGCTTTTCAAAATATCTTAACAACCAAGTAGCACAGACAGAACTGTTTTGCCTCCTATGAAAGGTCTCAATGACTGAACATAATTTTACTAACAGTATTTGTGTAACATGAGAGGTTGCTGAGATATTGCAAGTAGTTTACAAAATATTTCAAATTTAATAGTACCTATTTTTACTATGACTTATAAAATCCAGTTTAAAAGCTAGAACCTAAAGAATACTACCACTGTAAAAATGGTTTGTGGTGAATAGTTTGCAATTTACAATTCTTTAGCAACTCCTATGGTTCCAAAGATATGAACATTTGTTTGAAATGCAAAGATATAATTTGATTCTATCAAAAAGCTTAGGCTCCGCCCATTGGAAGCGACAACAAACTTCCAAGAACTTCTAAGTTCCAAGAGGGAATGAGTTAAAGAACTCATTAAAATATTGGATCATCCACATTCTTGGCATAGACGTTGCCAATTACAATTGTTTTATTCTGGAATTTACCTTTTCATGTAATCTGTTTCTCCATTACCATCATTTCCAATTGTAACTTTTAGACTCTTGTGAAACATAATTGCCACTACCCTTTTTCTCCACCAGCCTTCTGATCTGTTACCATACTGTATGTTCATGTTGTCTCAAATTGTGTGCCTCTGTTATCTTCAGCTTTGTCTCTTGTAGTAGAAATAGTTGAGCTTTTCAGCATTTTAGTTTTTTGACGATTCACTTCCATGTAATGGGGTGGGAACACCCTCACATTCTAGGAAATAAAATTGATATGTTATATTAGCTTATGACCTTCTGCATTCCTCACCGACTTTATCTGATCTATGTTTTGGTCTTGATCTCCCCCACCCAGTCAGCTTTTGATGGAGTGACCTCTTGGGCTGGAGTGCAACTCCTTCGGACACTTTCTACACCTATGCCCAGTATCGGTCAGTTCATTTAACTTGATTTACAGTGCAAGCTACAAGCAAGCCCACTTCACACCCCCCTTGTACCAGCTAATATTTTCCCCTCTAGGTCCTCTGTTGTGATATAGAGGCAAATCATTATAAAACATATGTACTTTGTAGCCTTCAGTGATGTGTGAGTTCAAGTTTTAAGTGCTGTAATATATACCATTTTGGATCCACAGTCCTGCAAAGAAATTTAAGAAAGACAAAACAGCATATTAGATATACAGTGCATTTTACTGTATCAAACTTTACATTAATGTTTAAGGCTATAATAATTCAGTAAAGCACACTGATTAGAATTTGCACAAATTCTATATCAGATGTTCTAGCATATGTGTGCTTAATAGCCTTCATGTGCTATAATGTATTCATTTTGTTTTTCCAAGACCATTTTCCACTTATTATTTCAATGATCATACTGATTATAATTTATGCAGTCTCTGTGTCAATCTTTTCAGCATTCCTGCATCAGTGCATGCCTGATATACTTCATGTGCTAAGAATGTATTTGATTCATTTTACCCGTGACCATTTTTCCACTTATTGTTACTTTTCTCTGCCAGTTATCACTTTATAAATCTGTAGAGGGCTTATACACATAGCTAAAACATTTTCATAGTCATCTTTATAAGCCATAATTACTAGAATTCCAGGAGTTTCAAAGCTGTTCTCTCACATAGGAGTGATACTCTGTGTTTCCAATTCAACTTGTCTGGCTTTCGCTGATGCAGAATATGTAGATAACAGAGTTTAACTTAATGTTAATATACTTTGTTGTGTATCTCACTTCATAAATAATAAGAATATTGCATTGCAATTAATTACAGATTGCATGACCTTTTCATACCTTTACTCTAAAAATGAAGCAATAATATTAACTATTATGATTCAAATGATGACAAAAATTCTGACAAAAATATACTATAGTAACATGCAGAACAATAGTAAACACAACCCTAAAAATTCTGGAGAGTTATTAAAGAAATCTTACATCCCAGCCAAAAATTCAGTCCTAGCACCTGTCCCAATACCTCACCACCTGAAACTGCAATATAATTTAACTCTCACTTCAAAGATAGTATAGCATTCCTAACCAAGGTTTCCCCAACATCTAGTCCCTACTCTATCCAACAGCCACCTATTGTCACATCCACTTCACCTTCAAACTTGTGCCCACATATGATATAAAACTACAATTAAACAAACTCAAATGATGTTTTACTTCAGCTGATGACCTTCCAAGCAAGTACCTTAAAATAGGCTGGAACTCCTTACTTGTAGCCATCAGGTCAATACCCTCCCTCCCATCCTTTAAAAGCATTCTGAAAAACTTCCTAACCAAAAGATGGATCTGTTCTTGCTCAACACCAGGGCAAACTATACAACCTAAATATGAACAAATGCATAGTCATACATTATTTCTCATTACTCTCCCTTATTCACTCACTTCCTTAGTTCCATCAATTTATCTCCCTTTGATTTCTACCTAAATATACTATAAGCTTGTTTCTGTTTCATTTTGTATTGCAGTTCCTGTTTGAAACCTTTAGTTTCTTTATAAACAGGCTACATTTTTCTCTATATTTTAAATCATTGTCATATAAGTTTTACCAATTCTTAACCAATATTTTCATATTATGTCTAATTTTGTATAATTATTTAAACTGTAGATGTTTTTTGTATTTTTTTTTTGAAGATTGTAAGATTATCACTCTAAATGTTTTTGTAATACTTTGAGGTTTCCTCACTGGGTTTCTGCTGAAAATGGGCTCCTACCCAGTTGTACTTTCCCAGTAATCAAATGCCAATAAATAAATAAATAAATAAATAAATAACGAAATAAATAACTAAATAAGTAAATGAATCACATATGTACTAAACTCACCTTAACAAGTCCATACATTTATATACATATTAACACAGATTGTTAGTGTTATGTGCAGGGAGAATTCCTTTGGAGAAGCTGATGTTAAACTTTAAACCTTAATATTAAAAAAAAGCAAAATCAAACCACATTTTTAGATCCTTTGTCCTAATTATGATTAGAACTTCATCAGAAAGTAACCAGGCACAAAACAGTTGTTCTTATATAGTAGCCCCATGAGCAAAAACTACCTGTTGATTATTTATATTTCTTTTAAAGTCACACATATATCTAGAGCTGCTTGAAAAACTACTAATCATACATGATGAACTATTAAAAACATCTAAAATATATACATTTATATAGCCTCATTAATTTAATGTAAAGAAATATATAAAATGAACTAAGTACAAAGTAAGTATATTCAAATATTGATTATTTAGAATTAGAGTATAAAAATACTAGACAGAAAACATAATTTGGATGGTTGCCCAATGATTTCTTTCCTCAAAAATATGTTCCAACAGACTCCCCCCCCCCCCCCGTGCAATGTCCATTGGCATCTCTTTAAGGAGAAAAATAAACATTTCTTAAAATTTTTACCATTGAATGTATATACAAGGCATTCTAGCAGCCCTTTTTTTTTATATCATATAAATGTTCTTATAGTCGTTTGCTTAATTTTCTTTCAGTTTTGCCAATGTAAAACCTGTCACAGGACAAGCAAGCTGAAAGAAAATTAAGCAAAAGAATGTAAGAACATTTATATGATATAAGAAAAAAGGGCTGCTGGAACGCCTTGTATACACATTCAATGGTAAACATATCTTTTTTCTTCACTTTCAGGGTAAAGGTATGCAAAGGTCATGCAATCTGTAATTAAGTGCAATGCAATATTCTTAAGTAGAAACCACCTCATAAGGGCTGTCATTTAAATAATTGCACTACCTACGAGCCCCACATTATATTGTCTATTCCTCATTTTGTCCTTGTCAGGTTCTAATGTCTCTTGTAAATTTCTACCTCTACTGAAACACACTTTGACACCTGTACCGATATTTACTTGTTGTTTCTTTGTCAAACACTGTATACCAATTTTTGTTCAAAATTATCTTAATAGGTATAGAATCCATAGAGTAAGGAATTATAAATTATTTTGTCATATCTGATCTATATGGTTTCGTCATGGTAAACTTTAACTTTTCATTTCACAAAATTGGTCTGAATTTTGTTGACCTCCCTGTACTAACTTCATCAAAAGCATCTGAAATGAGATCACTGGGGCAGCTTGTCTACTTTAACATATTTTTAGCACAGCACATTATTTTATACATTGATCCTTCTTTGAAATAATATGGGATATATGCACATGCTGACCTTTCGCAATTAAGTATTTCTGTTTGTAAGAGTAATAACTTGAATAATGAAGATATATATTTGAAAATTTTTTTTTAATAAATCATTGATTGGTAACCACCCAGTGTATAATCCTTGTATATTTTTGCATCTAAAAAGTTAATTTCATTTTTGTCAGTTGTATTTTTAAATCTTAAAAAAGCACATAGTCAATTCTATATACATCAAAAACATCTGAAAATCTTGTATTGAGCCAGTCCATGACATGAAAATCTCATAAAAAAATATTACATACATGGACATATAACATGCAAATTCAGAATTAACTGCAAAATTGTCTTCCCAATGATATGGTACTATGCTAGCATATACTGAGGCTGACACTGCCCCATTGCTACCTCAGGTTTTTGATGAAAGTATTGTCCATGAATTTAAATATCATTATTTATCAATAATGCCATGTCTATAAATTCAGTTAGCAACTTTTAACTAATTGTCGGAGAATTTTGTATTGTCTTTCAATGCAATTTCACACTACTCACGCCTCATAGTGTACAGTATAGAAGTAAATAAGTCTACCACATCTATATAGATAAACATAATTTTCACATCAAACTGTTGGTTCATTAAAAGACTTACAATATGCCAAGAATTTTTAAAACAATATGAGAGTGATTGAATAGGCTTTCAATTTAAGATCAATGTATTCAACAAATGGATCTGTTAGAGAAATTTCTTAGGATCCTCCACAGTTAGAAATTCATATTCTGTCTTAGTTATTGATACTTCCTGTAGGGTAGGAAATCATACAAATAGTAATTAATTTTCAAATGGCAAACACTGATTTTGTTTTTGAAGCATCTTTGTTCACCTCATTATCCATTAAAACTGTCAGTATTTTTACTAGAATAATCAATAGAATAGATCAGTACCATGCCCCCACCCTTGTCTAGTTTCATTATTCTTAATGTTTTATCATAAGACAAGTCCATCAATAATTTGTATTCTTCCACAGGTAAATTCAATGCATAATAATGACAACCCTTATTTCGATGTTCACTGATGTCTTGTTCAGATGATCTTTCATATAATGCTATAACTGGCTGTAGAAGTGGGTTAAACATGTTTTCTTTTAAGCATATTTGTATGGCATTTGCCCTCAGGAACATTCCCAAGTTGAAATAGTATGTTCAAAATTTATTTTACTTGTAAATAGTTTTATTGAAATAAACATTTGTGTCTTGTTGGAACAAGTGAATATCCTTTCATAAACAATTTATAATGTATATCAGACACAATTAGGGAACTAAAGTTGTACATTTTAAAATCTTCCCATCCAAAATGACCTGATAATGGAGAAAGTATCTCCGGAATCCCTTTGCTTTACTGTGTCCCTCTGATGGATATGGAGAGATATGATTGCTGTTGCTGTTGTTGTAATTCCTGTTGCAGTTGGATTTGTTCAGCATTTAACCTGTATTCCTGTGTACCTAAAGCTTTTCAGACTAGTGCAAAGGAGGTTCATCCAAACACAGCCTCCATGTACTGATTGGACTCTACATTAACTTCCATTTCATCACTTATACCTGAAGCAGTAGAGTGGAATTGTTTGTTTATATACTTTCCATTACTTTGCCGTCTAGGATAACCCTTCTTCTCTGCATAATCTGTTTTGTCTCCTAATCATTGTCTTTCATTTTCCTCCTTCGTCTTGGTAAATGTTTTTCTATCTTCTTAAAAACAATGGTATGTGTAGTCTTGTAAGTATAAAACAGCAAGTCATCAGTAATAGACCTGTTGAGTTCTTTAATATTTTTTGTGTGTTGCCAGTGATTTATTATTGATGCTGACCAGTATATTGATAATCTAGCACCCCTTTTGATTGAAGCCCAACTCCATTTAACGCCTTCCATGAACTTAATTCTTCAGGGATCCCATGATGTTTAATGAATTTGTTGAAATGCATATTGCCCAACTGTAATTTCTTAAATGTTGTAAGTTAGTTGTCCATAAAATGATGTTTAGATTGTTCTTATCCATATGGATGAGAAACTGAATCTATTTTTGTTTCAAAAGATTCTGGAGTCACAAACCATCCATCTAGTGATGTACAGTACACTAGTATTCTTCTGTTTTGGTCTTTTGTTTGAAGTACCAGCTGCCAAGTCATTGTTAACCCCTTCAGTGCATACTTCATCTTGAGGTGCCACTGTTTTTTGTACAATTCATTTACACAATATTCAGATGGTTCACCATTGCTGTAAGATTACCAATTTATTGTTGCAGTCCTTCACCAAATATCCCACACTCTGTAAACAGCTCCTGCAAAGTATCACTCATACTGAAACAAACCAACTACAAACCTAAACAATTCTTCAGCTGCCACACATTAACCAGTAAAAAGATTGCCAGTGCTTAAACTGCAAACTTTGATATAATAAAACAATGGAAAAAAATAAATTTTAGCACTTTCATCCTGAATGTGATTAGGACTTTGTCAGAAAATAACCAGGCACAAAAAAGCTGTTCTTATGAAATAGTCACATGATCAAAAAATACCCATTGACTCTTTTAATTGTTTGGTCATATGGCTATCATAAGAAAAACAGCTTTATATTAACATAAAAAAATAATAATTTAATTCTCTGAACCATTCAGTACCTTCCCTTAAAGTTTTTCACAGCTTTTATTATGTTTTATGATTCATTTATATCTCTCATAAAGTTATACCTGCTTTACTCGGGTTCCTATCATGTTGTTGAACTTTTAAAAGTTCGAACATCATATGGTCAATATCATATGATCAAACTTTTAAAAGTTCGAACGATTCATTGGAGATCCCTGTACAGTGTGGCAATGGAAGTTTTCCATTGTCTGCACTGTAGTGCAATCTCGGAGTTGGTATATTTAAAGAGTGGGGGGTGCAGGGGGCTTGCCCCCCTGCTTAAGCTTTCATGTATTTTTTTTTAATTTGATTTTTGAGCTTTTAAGAGTTCGAACATATGGTCTCGACCATATGGTGTTCAAACTTTTAAAAGTTTGATTATCTGATATAGACCCGCTTTGCTCTGTATGTTAATTAAACCATGACTGGACTGGGTTAAGAAAAATAAAATAAATACCCATTATATAATTAAACACTGAATATGCACATGAATACTTATACTTTCTATATAATCTACTTTTATCAGTCCAGTTACCTGAAATAAATATCATCTCTAGGAAACCACAGAAAGGCATATTCAAATTAAAATTATACAGTCACTTAAATCAGTTAATTTTGTTCAAAAACGTACCTTAAATAGAGTCTCTGTTTGCACAGCTTTGTACAGCTTCACATTTCCAGTATGTTCTCCCATAACATAATTGCTTTTGACACCTCTCTTAGCTGTTTACTTTTTTATGATAGTGTCTGTCTTTTAACTTCTGAAGAGTTGTCTCAACTGAAATGTGGAGATTCCTGACTATAATCTAGTTTCTTAAATCCACGTTTGGTGTGCTAGCAGCATTCATTTTGTGTGCCTCAGTCTGATTTCTTTCTTCTTACTGCTGTTGTGTAGATTCCTTGTCATCTGACTATTTGGTCTACACAGCCAGACACCACATAAATAGTGGAAAAGTCCCTGCCTGCTGCTGGCCCCTAGGGGGGCCACCTAGTTGGCCTATGCCTAAGGCCAGCTATGTACACAGCTATTGTGTGACGTGGCCTTCATTTTGTTTGGTCTAATAGTTGCATCTGACCCACTTGTTTACACTTCTAACTCCAGTGTTTTTTGGTTGTGCTTTCCTTTTTGTAGTCCTTCTTTTCTCTAGGTAGATATTTCCACTGAGTGACCTATCCCGGGTATCCAATGCTTCTGCTGTCTTACAACCTCTAGAATTTTCTGGAATTACTTTCTTCCAAAGTATCTGCATTTTCTTTAGAAAATTCCTCCTGACTGACTTTATGCCTTGCACTCTGATCATTTGGCATGTCTTCTACTCTTCCAGATTTATTTATTTCCCATTCCATTTTATGATATGCCATAATATGTCCCAGTCCTCTCCATGAAATTCTGCCTAGATTCCTTTTCTTCCTTATAAAACTGCCATGCGTCTATTCTGTCACAGTATCTTCTTGTCTTATCCCAGACTGAATCCATCAGTATAGTAGGGTAATTACTGTTTCTGTTAGCTTTCGCATAAGATGATCTTCTTTCTTTCAATGCTACTATAAATTTACTGAATAGTCCATGAATTTAATATGTGTTTGCTGCCATGGTAGACCTCTCTTGTTTTTTGTTATATCCAAGAATCGACTCACTTCCTTGAAACAAGCCTGCATTCTATTCTAAGAGTAAAACATGGTGGGATTTGTATTCCCGCTCTTACCATTTTTTCTATGATATCTGGCAGTTCCTGGGGATCTATATCACCTTGTCAAATGATGAAAAGAACGAACGCTCCTTTATCGATATGATAAGGTAGAAACCCCTAAAGAGCGAGGACATGGACCATCAATTTTTTTCCCATGGAAAAAAAAATGGTGGGCCATCTTTAGGACTTTACCATTTCCTCCACTATGGTGCGATCTTGGAGGTGGTATATTTAAGTGGGGGGGGTGGGGGCACAGCCCCCCACATTGGGGTTGTGGGGGGTGAAGCCGCCCCACTTCATTTTGTGTTTAAACTTTTTTTTTTTTTTTTTTGGCGGATCAGGGATTTTTTTCCCCTGGGAAAAAATTGCTGTTTTGTGTCTTCGCTTTTTTGGGTTTTTCAACCTTATCGGATCGATGAAAGAGCATTCACTCATTTCATCATTTTATAAGGTAATATAGACCCATTCCTGGACTTTTATGCTCCCTTGAATGCCAATGATTCTCACATTACATCTTTGACTTCTGTTTTGCATATCATCCTCTTTCATTTGTAGTATCTGCACTTTATTTTCCTCTGTTTCTTGTCATTTAACTAATTCCTCCATTATTTCCTGCTTTCTCCACTTATTTTTTTCCTGTGCAGAATTTATCTGGCTCTGCATGCAGTAGGCCTCCATATTGTGTACTCCCACCAAAAGAAGTTCGAACAGCAGTATCATCGTTTCTTCAAGAGTTAGCCTCTTTTAAGATGAGAAAGTAACTCATTTTCCAATCATTGCAATACTCCAGACATTTTACCTCCAGTTTCAGCTGGTTTGAGTCTTTTTCAGCTCTGTTTATTTTGCAGGCTCACTGTGTTTGTGGGGAGAGAGAACAAACAAAGCTGCCATTTCCTCTGTTTTGTTATTTTATTTTATGCCACTTCATCTTTACTGCTCCCATCTTCAGATTCTAGCCTCAACATTAGAGATTTCCCAGGAGACCATATTGTCATGGTTACTGCCAAGGAGGAGAAAGGCTGTCAATGTTGCTTTTCCACCACATTAGTGTGCAATGACAATTAACAGTGTAATGTGAGTGCTTCTACACTTGATCGTGAAGGTTTTGTGTCAGATATGCAGACACTGAATGTCCTATGGCTACAGCTAGGTGTTACAAGAACACTGGCTGTATGAAGCATATTACATGGGTGGTGTACTTGCGCATTTATTCTAAGGCAGTTGCTATACTCCTGAACTATACTCCTCCCTGGGGTGGGAGGGTGGCCTAATGGTTAAGGTGTTTGCCTTACAAACACAAGGTGCAGGATTTGAGTCTCACAAGGAATAATTGGCTAGGCTTAAAATGGCTCACAAGGGCAGTTGGCTTAGTACCAACCTATGAACTTATGCCACCAGTATCAGTGGCACAACAGGCAGCACACTCTTCTTTAGTGCAGATGGCTGTGGGTTCTATCAAACATCAGGTAAATGGATTGCTGATGCTGTAGTTAAGTATGGGGAGGGCATGCATTCCTGAGTGTGTCATCCTTCAGATGAGCTGTTAAACTGAGGTCCCATATGCTTAACTTGGTGACAGCTCAAGTAGATGTAAAAGAACCCATGGCACCTATTGAAAAGTGTATGGGAGCTCTATGGTGTCCTGGCCAAATTTCCCCTAGTAATATAACTAACACCTTGGATCACCCCTGAAAAGAGTCCACCAGCCTAGTAAGACTTACCTGGTCAGCAAAGAATACATAAATAAATAAATAAAAAGAATAAACATCACAGATGACAGTCCTACTCTAGGAGACTACCCTCTCACTGTATTACTTTTAGGTGGGAATCTGGGATAGTACTTAAACTATGTTAGAAAGGTGAAGAACGTGCTCACTGAATTCTGTTATTGTTTTCTTTTCAGGTAAAAAAGATGACCATGAAGTATTGAAAAGACTCCATCTTGGTTTGATACTTGGGTTTGGCATTCTGGCAATAGCTCTTTTATGCTGGATATTTCTACGAATAACAGGAAAAGGTAAGATACAGAAATAATGTAACATAGGGACAGCAGATGATACTTCAAGGTCTTCTCTGTGTATCTTTCTTGCTACAGTACAATACCTATACTTCAATTTAATTAGAAACGGCTTGAGCTATTCCGCATTGGATAGTCGTCATGAGATGACAGCTGTCTGATAGGATGCAGGCTGGTCTGCAAGGTGCAGAAGATTAGTGAATAGTGCCCCATCATATGCTAGCTGATTTTGTTGTTTGGAGCCATTTGGTTCTACCTGCCCAGAAAATGGCCTGAAATGAACTGCACACTGCAGCATGCACGTGTCCATATATGCCCTTAACCCAACTTGTTGTTTCTTGCCCATGGCAAATCTGATAAGAGAGATAAACATCCTCGGCCTGCACTGGTAGTCAGTTTCTCTCTTGACAGACCTGTTTTCCTTACCTCATGTGCAGAACTATATGTATCTATATAGACAGACATGTACGTGTGTATATATATATATATATATATATATATATATATATATATATATATATATATATATATTATGAGGCAATAAACGTCTTCTAACTGCTAGCAAATCAAATAACAGTGTGGGTGACTCTCTACTCCAACTATACAGCTACACTTCGAAATATAATCCCAGTATAATTTAGACAACTACACAACCCAAAGTGCTTCAAAAGAAGACTAAAACAAAAACAGTTACAAGATTCTTGGTTATGTTGATGCTCAGCCCCAGGCTAATGCCACGTACATAGTCGGATATCAACCACCCTTAATAAATGTGTTCAATGTAAAGTTTACCCAGGCCCAGCAATTTCATTTCTTTTATTTATTCCTTTGCTCTCCTCCTAATCCAACTTCATGACCATTTATTTTGCTATCCTGCTACAGGTAACATCTTTACTAAACATTTGCTCTCCTTACCCACATCTTATTATATTGATATCTGTTTCTGATTTACTCATTAGTGTTGTTGTTTGTGTTTTCCCGGTTAGGGGTCACCACAGCGGAACTCCAGTCCACTAATGATTTGCAGTTGGTTTTTATGGTGTTGAGTTGCCAGACCGACGCCCAACCTTCAACGAAGGCATGCCCATTCAACGCATGTCTTTCAAATGCCCACTCGACCATGGGGAGGACATGCAGACTCCACACAGAAGGCACTCCCAACCCAAGCATCAAACAGGAGAACCTCTTGCTGTGAGGCAACAACACTACCACTGCACCACCGAGGCACTATCTTTAAGACTATCACAATGAGCTACAGATCATACTTTGAAACTGTAATTAATTTAACTCATTATTTTATCATTTGGCGTGTGCAAATATGATCTGGTATTCTTGTGTAGGCTCTTCTAAATGTTTGTTTCATGTTGTGAAGTTTCACTTGCATCCTACTGTTCATTTTGAAAAAGTAATTGAAGTTACCTAATATTTTTGTTTACTTTCTTCTTCTTTTGGAGCTTTTCTTCCTGACCTCCATTGAAAAGTGGCTTTATGGCCAGTCAGACTCTACAGGTAAAATAATGACAACAAAAAATAAATACATACATTCATACATACACATGCATGCATACATACATAAACATACATACATACGTACACATACATACATACATACTTACACATACATGCAGCCCTACATACATACATACATACACATAAATACACACATACATACATACATACTTACACATACATACATACACATGCATGCATACATACATCATACATAAACATACATACATGCACATACATGCATACATGCATACATATGTACACATACATACATACACATACATACTTACACATACATACATACATACGTACACATACATACAAACACACATACATACATACTTACACATACATACATACATACATGCATACATACATGCATACACATACATACATACACTCATACAGAAACAAACAAAGAGATAGATAAGAGAAGACAGGGAAGGATAAAGCATAGCAGGGAAAGAATGAGGTGAAGGGAAGGCATAAGGGTTTTTTCAATAATACAGAGAGTCAGAAAAGACAGGCAAGGGAGAATGATTACATTGTACTTTGGATTCACAAATGGAAAGGAAGACATACAAACAGAGGCTGGACAAATGATGATGGGGCTAGGAGCTGTGAAAATGCAGAAGGAATAGGTCTGACACAAAAGGGTAACTACAAAGATGATGGGGGGATAAGGCAACATGGGACAGCTCACAGCTGTCATCCTGGCCTGAAGACCCTGATACAGATTCCTGCTGAGGGAACCTGGATGAGCAGAGTCCAGTGCTGATAGGGTAGCAGCCTCCTGTGGATCTGTGGGCAGAACTGATTGGGACAGAAAGTTTTGTACTCACTGCAGGAGGTAATGGTATGGGTCACTCCACCTCTCAGCAGTTCTCTGGTCTGCAACCTTCAGCATCACCTGCAGCTTGGGCTCCAGGTGTTCAAGTCCTACTCCTACCCTGCAAAGCAAGCCTATGATAAAGTGTGGGGGTCTTTCACATGCTTTGGCAGTCAACTGCAGCCTGGGTGTGTTGAGGGAGACAAAAAGAGATAACAAAGAAGTCATAAGAAGGTGAATGCAATGTTTTTTAAATTATGTTTAGTATTACTAATATCAGTATTATTCTAAACAATATATATGTTATATCATGTAATATAATTAATAATACACAAATATGAGATACACTTTATAATATTATAATAATGCAACATATAATTACAATTCTATACTATAATGCACTAAATAATAAATTTTATTACTAATATTAGTATTTTTGGATTGGCAGAAGGAACGCTTATAGGGTTGAGGATACCAGCAATACCAACCTCCTATGATAGATGTGGCAGTTGAGAGACATCTCAACCCATGCAGCAAACAAAAAAGAAAAACAGCATTATTAGAACACCTTGTCATACATCTATCCATCCATCTACAAACCCTTTTCCCCATTTTGCACATGGGGTGGGGTAAGCAAATTTCATTTGTTGTTTCAGCTTTGGCTTTCTATGTAAATGGAGGTAAGTTGTCAGATATCACTGTATAATAGCAGCCTCCTCCTAACTGCAAGTATATGTTGACTACGGAAATAAATAGCTGTCTTATTAAATGGTCTGTTCACCTTCCCACCATCTTACAATTTCTAACTTAGTTTTTCAAACAATATACCCCTAATTACATATATGTATGTACGTATGTATCACTGATTACAGGAATGAATACCTGTCTACTAAAATGGTCTCTCTAGACCAAAGTTAAAATTCTTTACTGAATCATTCGCATAGTATGTCCCTGCCCTATGACTAATTGCAAACAGAGTATTAATTACCGTAGGCTGTATATGTCTATTGCAATATTTTCTCCCAGGTCTATATTACAACATCAAAATCTCACAATTTTGAATGTTCTAATATCAACCCCTATTCAGCAAATGCTGAAAATAGCGAAATGACAAAAAACAGAATTTTTTTCCTAGGGAAAGAATTTGGTTGTCCATTTCTGTCGTTTCTCTATTTTCAGCACTGTGGTGGAAAGTTATGGGTCGGGTTCAGGTAAGTGTACAATTGGGCGTGGGTTAGGTGAGTTAGGGTTAGGATGCAGGTTAGGTATGTGTGCGATTGTGTGGACTTGAGGGTTAGGGTGGGTTAGGTGAGTTAGGGTTAGGGCGCGGGTTAGGTATGTGTGTGATTGTGTGGATGTGAGGGTTAGGGGGGGTTAGGTGAGTTAGGGTTAGGGTGCAGGTGAGGTGAGTGTGCGATAGTGATGGACCTTAAGGTTAGTATTTGGGTTAAGGTAAGTGGATAGTTAGTGGTGTTTGTACAGTTTAGTGTAGGGTTAGCTGTAAGATTTTAGGTGTATGTGTGTGGATTGCTGTTTGTTTAGTGTGCTTGTGTTGTGTGTATGTGTTTCGGAACAGCAAATTCTTTCCTTAGGAAAAAATTCTCTGTTCTGCATGATCGATGTTATCAGCGTTCGCTGAAAAGGGGGTCGATGTTAGAACATTCAAAATTGTGAAATTTCGACGTTCTAATATAGACCCTTTTCTCCCCTCCACATGACATATTTTATTTCATTTAATTACCAGGATAGCCCAACTGGACAGAAAGCTACCCCTTTTCAGCAGAGGCCCAGGGAAGAAAAGCTCTGGAAAAAAATGTATCACATAAAGTACATAGTAAACAGAGTTATACAACTAATGAACTAATATATAGCATTTAAAAAGATTCTCATAATTATGGCAGCACCACATAAACAGCTATAAAACAAATTTGCAAATGAACTTGGTAGAAGGAGAGAAAAGGAGGAAATGGCTTACTATGAAGAGTTGAGAGGGAATATTTTAGGATATGTAGAGGTAAAGAGAGGGAGAGGCAGAGGATAAGGAGGGATTTTAGACCAATAACTAAGGTTACAGTGATTGGAAAGAAAATGTGAAATTAAGGGGCAGGGCATTTATCTTGAAGGAGCATGTACACAGCCAAGTACCCTTTATATATTCTCTTGTTTGTGCTTTAGTTGGTGTTTACTGTGTTTCTTTGAGTGAATGGAAGGGAGTTCCAAGTTTTGGCCAGGAAGTTGGAGAACAGAGTCACCAGCTGTGCTGTTAGCCTTTGTAACAGTTAATAACATTTTGTCAGTGGAGTTTGCAGATTGGGAGTACAAATGTATCTATGCATTCATGATTGTGTGATCTTGCCTATGATATCAGCTACACTTGCACATGTACAGAAATTTGGTTTCATAGAGCTATGTGTTGGTAAGCCTCATTTATGTAAGAAATTCATAACCAATAAAAATTGGAAACTTCCTAACGGTCATCATTTTGAGTGCTACTAGTTACTGTGATTCTGTGAAACTTGTCAGAGGGGCAAAGTTAAAGCAAATAGTTTAGAAAAAGTGCAGTAAAGAAAATAATTGAGAGAATAATCATATACTAAGACAAGATAGTGGGGAAATGACGGGACTGCTTTCAAAGTACTGGTAAGATAAGAGTTTTATTACTGAAAGTGCATAGCTATTAAGTTCAGTTAGATTACTAAGTAAAGATTTTGCTGTATACGCTGCAGTTAGCACTTTTTAGTACTTGTCACAGCTACTGGAAGTGCACAGGACCAAATTACTTAGACAATATTGAATTTAATGAAATAAAACATCAATCATCTTGTAGGCTACAGACTCTTCCCCACCCCTCCCCTCCCCCACATGTTAATATGCCTGCACTGCGATCACACATCCCTTGCAGTCTCTTATGCCTGTCAGCTCATAATGCATTAATTATTGACAAAGAAAAACCCAGACTTGTAGATGTACAGAGACCAATACATGCATACACAAGCAGAAATAAAAGAATACATAAATTCAGTGATTTCTTGCTGTAACTGTAGTGTTTAAGGACAATGCAGAAACTGTGACATAAAGTGCTGCTGGGAGGTATATACTTTAGTTTCATTTCACACACAGCAGGCCTGCAGTGGTAATATCATTATTTTTAGGTACAAGATGTTGCAGTGTCATGGAGCATGACACAGGAGTGATAACATTATTGCTGAGGAAAATGGAGAACATCTGTTTGGAAAAGGGGGTCCTAGGCAGGCAGAGTAAGCTAAAATGTGGAACCAAGTTCTTGCCATCATAAATGCTGTAACAGAAGAAATCACAACGTAGGAAGAGTGCTGAAGATATGGTGTCCCATGCCAGGAGTAAGGCAAGGCAAAATGCTATTGCTTATAATCCCAAAGGCAGTGGGCCTTTCATTGTTTAAAGTTTAACACCTGTTGGGGGTATTTCCTGACACAATGAGGGGATGACTATGATTCAATGGATGATGCTACTGGTAGTATGCCATGTGGTATTGATGCACTAGTATCAAGCTACTGAGCATGGTGTGGCTTCATCATGCACACACACACCCAGATGAGACAGAAGGTCATTACTGCCATGCAGTATGTTATAATATGGCATTTATTCATTAGTAGAATTAATGCTTGCATATCAGTTTGGAAATGTTTCTCCATCAGGTACTCCAGCATTGACAACAGTAACAGCACTAGCACTAGTAATAGTTAAATAGTTAGTTAACTAGCATGTTATATAAAAAACACAGAGTCCATGCAGATTTCTTTCAGTTCCCATCTGTACTAATACTTGTACAGTATTTTAATGACTAGTCAATAATTAGTTATACTTTATTGAAATCCTTATTATTTGTTCACAGGTACGGCACTAGAGCCCACATCAATGATAAGCTGAAGTACATCACAGCAGGGTGATGATGACAGCAGGATGGCTGTTAACAATGATGTCATTACTCCAGAACTCATGACACAGTCTGAAGATAGTGCCACATATAGTCATGAAGTGTACTGGCAGGGCACCCTCCCCCAAACGGATTGATAACTCCATCATTAGTGATGAAGACCCCCACACAGAGCATCATGAGGAAATGCCATTACCACAAGGGGTGGATACCCCTCATAGCTCAATACCTCCTTCTTATGGGTACATTGAACTTAGGAGGAAGACATAGCAATGTCTTTAGTTCAATTACCCTCTGTGCCGTCTGGTCACAGGAGTGCCAATTGAAGATATCAATCAGAGATATCAAAGGCATTTCATGCAAAACAACAAATGTGTCATGAAATTGTTTAGGACCAGGCTACTACCACTGAAAGTCAGGCAGAGATGCTTAAAGTGATGCAGGGTATATGTGAAAAAATTCAGCAGTACATGGGAATGCTAGAGGCCAGGGACAATGCCATGGTAGAGACCAGGGATAATGCCACAATGGTCCTCGTGTTAAGCATCATTGTTCAAATGGCATCCATGCCAGCTCTATATGACCACTAATGAAGACTTACCAGACACACATTGTTGACAGTGGTTGACTTGCTGAGGACATGGTTGCACATGTGATGGACACATGGGCCATGCATTGTGGATGTGGATTTCTCTATAAATCAGCCAGTTAGACATCATCAGACTCCCACATTATGTGGTAGGACCTCTCAGCCAAAGTCTAGGTCATGCAACAGTGCCTGGTCACTGTCAAAGGTATCACTACCATGTAGTAGATCTTTTCATCATAGCAGCTCAGTGTCAAGCTCACAGGAAATCACTTCCTTTTGATCTATGGTATTATCCCCAGCACTATCTGTGGGGAATATTGTATATGGCACACTACAGATGTGAATTTTACTTACACATTATAACACTTCCCTCAGTCAACACAAACCACAGAAAGTGACAGGAGAAAATGCACCAAGTAACAAGCAATAACACACAGGAAGCAAACCTAGCCACCCAATGCATGATGCCCATGATGAAAAATGAAAAATAAAAGATAAATTGTGGAAAAATATGTCATAAAAAAAGTACCCATTTGCAAAAGCAATAACAGCAGAATAACAATTTGTAGTAACTTCAGTATGATATCATTACAACATTACTTCATAAGACTGGTCCTGCAGAAAAAGGCTACTATCTGGCTGTATAGACTGCTTCACATCCCTGCCTACTTTTAACCCCTCCCCCCATTCGTTTGACTAACACTCATCACTATGGAAATGGTGACAGCTGTGACCACATTAGCAAGACATTCTGCATGGTGTGTGGAGGAATGTCTGATCTACAATGTGTTTTGACTATTCATTGCTCAGCATAGTCCACATCTACCATGCCATACACAAAATATTATCTTTGTCACTTTACACTGTCACCATAAATGTGGAATAGATGCCTCTCTCCCCCTGTGGGATGACTGTGGTGCTGCTGGTGGCTGGTTACTGTCACTCATGGAACAAACAATAGAGGGAGCAGCAGTACCATCATCAGTCAATAGTCATGGCACTTGTGCGTCAAACTGATATGCAGTCATGTTATATAGATTGCAACAAGCTGTTAACATTCTGCACACACTGTAGCTGTGTCATACAGAAGTACATCCCCCAAGACTTATGCAGGCAGTGGAAATAGACTTTCAGCAGGCAGAGCACTCACTCACTGACAATCCTTGTCTGGGACAGCAGTGCCGAAACTAGGATGCAGTGAATGGGATGGCTATCCTGGGACCAAGCTGTTAAGAGAGGCAATCCACAGCTGCCACTGGTATGGGACTGCTGTACTGGCACTGATTTATGAAAGTTGCTAGGATATTGTGACTTTCCAGATGAATGCTGATATGCATTTGTGTCATTTTTGGTACTGGCAAAAGAGCTTAATGTGTAATGTGAGATTGTTGCATCTGCTGTAATATGCTGCTTGTACAGTATTAAGCAGGGGGTTGATACTGTTACAGAGGGCAGAGAGGGTCTTCTTTTTTTTTTTTTGCTGCTCAGTTTCAAAGAGAATTCTGCAGAGCAATAGATGAGCTAGCTATAATTCTGGAGACAAGGTAAATTTGAAGTACTCCTTTGCATTGCCCTGTGGGTACAGACCCCTGTCATTAGTGAAGGTTCAAGTGGAGTCTGTGTCATCTAGAAAACATAAAGATAGGGAGGCTAGTCATTAAAGCCTTAATCAGTATATAGAGAACAAAGTTACTTACTAAGGATAGTCCATGTGGTATTCTACCATGCAGGAAGTAGAAGTTTTGGTGAACTCATGCTCCATTTGTGGGAATTATGGCTAATGCCAAAAAGCTGGGCCAATGCATCTGTGATACGTATCACACGCACTAGATAGAAGTTGTAAGAATGGTAACCTGTCCTATTTCAATGCACCACTGTCCGTGGTCCAGGTAGAGCTCTGATATGTGCATGGGGATACTCTGTCACACCAAGAACCTCAGGGAATTGTGTCATTCTATAGAAGGAGCACATGATAGTGTCCCAGTCCTGTGGAGAACTGGGGCATAGATATACTCATCCACATGAGCTAAGAATATATTGAAGGACTGTTGCAGTATACTCAAGGGAGAATCCTGACAGATACCTAATACATCTCCAGTCTCTGAAAGGTCCCTTGAGAAGCATAGTGAGGGATATACATACCTTGATTATCTGTAGAAGTAGGAAGGCTATGCATTCTTCCACGTTCAGTTTGTCCCTTGTAATGTCTTTATCCATTCTAAGCCAGTCAAGCAAGTCCTGCTTCTCAAATTTATGATGAGTCATCCTTTGCCTCTTTTGACCCTGCTGAGCACCTCTTCACTCATCAGATTGTGGTACAACAGAAGCAAGTAGTTCAGGACCAGGTATAGCAACACAGGTTCATAGGAGTGGAAGTGATTCAAAACGCATTTGCTAGAAGATGGATTTGAACCCATGAATCCATGGGAGACTGTAACCTTAACACAGCGCATTAGACTGCTCGACCGTCCTGACAACTAAACACTAGCTACAAAACCAAGCATCTTGACTGATTTCAATGCAACTGGAAGCAGTGCAATTCTGTGTTTTTACAACATATCAGTGCAACATCCATTTGCATAGCAAAATGTGACTCTGAATCACAAAAAGCACGAGTCACTTTAATGTATTATCACAAGTGGAGCATTTGCCTATGTTTTGTCATTTAAATCTCATTATGCAGCCATCTGCATATGACATCGTCTTTGATTTTCCAAGTCTTGTACATATGCATAGCACATGTCTTAGCACACATATGTGAATTGCATCTTGCCTTGTGCTTGTGTGTAACTAGAGCATGTAACAGCTAAGCAAATGTGTAAGGACTATGAATACCACCCTAAAACATTTATGCTTTTATCTTTATTGTTTGCTTGGCCTGTCATATTACTGATTACTTTTCTATCAAACCAGTTCTATGTACAGGTACAAAATAAGTCCATCTCCCCAAAAAACAAAGAAAAAAATCCTGCATCACAAATACATTAATGAGTAAATTCAGAACAGCTCCACAGTCATAAACATGGCATTTGCCTTACTTCTTAAAGATAAACATGAACTGGTCCCTAAAATGAATATTGGACCAAATAATAAACAAAACTTTATTTTATTCTATTTTCATAAGTATTCTACTCCTCTTACACATACAAATACATTAGAAAAAATACTTAACATTCATAGTTATTTACAACTGATTATTTCATTGGGAAACATCCTAGTAAACTTTACTTTCTCTTTAGGGATAAGCATGTTTCCTCCTCAGTTGTATAACTGATTGCCGGTCTGTTAGAAGGCTTCTGTTATTCAGTTTGTACAACAGTTTGGAAACAAGTTTCTTGTCAGCAGAACTAAATGCAAAACTATCTTAATAAACATAGGACTTCTTTCAGTGTATTTTGCTTCATAAAAGCTTTTTCACTTTTATAAGGAATATATGGAATATAATGTCACATCTATAAATCAAGTTTTCTGAATGTTTAGTAAAGAATTGCTAACTAGCAAAGCTAGGAGCATACATTTAATGTTTGCTCATTTTTTAATCAAGCAAATGCCAACCTAAGGGTACTGCCTGAGAAACTGACGTTTGAGTTACGCAAGTATAAAAGGAAAGACTGAGAATCAAACCCAGTACTACAAGTTAACGCTAGTTAGCAGCTCATAGCCTTAGCTCACTGACTATGCTCTACTTCAAAACATGCTAAAACTTTTCCAAATGTTTGTAACTTCACAATATACTTTCTATGTTCCAGCTACAGGATCCCACATTTTGAAAACTTGTTTTTTCACTATACCATTTTATCATGAAAGAAGATGCCTCAGACCATTTGCAACATCTCCACACAAAACAGTTGCAAAATGATTCATTTTGCTAGAATGGTGCAATGACAAGGTCATATGTATTATGTAGTACCATCATAAGAGAGTACTGAACACATCAGAAAAGATTTTTACAGCTGCCACTTGCAAAGATACATTTTGTTTCATGACTATATGCTTCACAACTTTAGCCAGTTCTTGAATTTTAAAATATATATCACAAAGTGCCCATTTCTGTAGACAACATCGTGAATGAGCATAATTCATATTTAAAATTCGGACAGGAATGTGTTTCTTATTACTTCAAAAGCATGTGTAACCTTTAACAGTGGGAATATTTAATGACAAAATACAAAAATAAATAATTCTCTCACATAAACTAGTTAATATAAAAATATATTCAGATGTATGTATATACAATTGCTCTCTTTAGGGTATATTATACTTTAATTATTAGTGAATTGTGATACAGCAGTAGATTAACTAAGCAATTTCTTTTTGTATAGTTGTACACAGTTTATGGGGTTTTATCTATTTTTGCTTGTTGTTTGTTTATGGTGTTGGTAGTATTAGTATTTGTTGAATGATGTGTTGTTTTGACATTTTCATTTGTGTTAATGTTTCTCATGAGCAATGCAAAATGGATAATTAATGCATTTGGGAAAAAGAAATGAGGATGTTCATCTTACAAGTACAGTAAGGTACTTGGGTGTGTGTGCACAGTACAAATATTATCACATTCTCAGAAGTTATAAAGTCATTGCCTTTTGGACTTAAACCTCACAATGCCCCTAAGAATGTAATAATATTTTCCCTAACATACTTCCTTGTGCTTTATAGCTTACTTATCTAGCATGTTTTAATAAATGAGAAGCTTGTTTAACAGAGTCGTTATTGTGAAACAGTGGACGTTTCAACACTTTGATAATTAAGTTAGAGCAGAGTCTTACCAGAAATGTAAATTTCCTGTAAAAATACTTAAAGTGAAAAGGATCATATTCCCAGCATAAGTATTTTAAGACTGCTATTAAAAGCAGGCAGACAATAGCTGCATTAAATATTGTCTAGTCTAGTTGTTATTTTTTACTTCCAGCCTCCCTAGCTCAAATTGCCATTCTAAGGAATCATGCATTTCTAGTTTAGGTGTAGTTTCAGAGCCAAAACAAAGGTTGTCAGCAGCTCTCTGTCCTATTGACTCCTGATTCCAACATGTTTATAATTTTAAAAAATGCATGCGAATCAAGTACAACAGGACATCTGAATACAAATAATTATTATTCAGACAGTCAAGGAAAATACACTAAGTATAATAGATGATAAAAAAGAACTCTGCAAGTAAAGAGATCAGTAAACACGCAAAAAAGGCACTGATGTAATCATGTGTTTTACAGCAAATATCAATAAGAACTTTGTGGAGATGAGGATAAACTTTTTGCCACTCTAATGCCAAATTAGGATGTAATGCAAAAAGTATGTTGTTTGCATTTTACTTTGCGGGTAAGGATAGCACCTGAAATACTTCTTGGAGGTGCAACTTTCTGTTATATTAACATTAAGATCTGAACTCACTTTGTTGTCTTACTTCCCAGGTCATTACACAGACTATGTTATTTCCTTGCTAATTAAATCAACAGGAGGTTCTTACATCCTGAAAAAACTATATTGTCATCTAGGTCCTATTGGAATGTGGCATGGCAATACAAATTGAAAAGTAATATTTTGATGCCTACAGAATTGAAAAACAAATAAATGGTGTTTTAAATCAGTAGGCTGGTTTTAATTAGCTACAATGTGAGTCTGTGCTATATAAATCGGTGTCTGAAGTCTTTTGGTTGCTCTGTTTTAATCAGTATTGGAAGTATGCCTTGGTGTTATTTTTGGGTTTTGGCCAAGCAGAAATATTGTTCAGGCAAGTAAAACTGCAATGTCAGGAAATATACAATGCTTCTTTCATAAACTGAATTACAGTTTCAACATTCAGAGCAAAAATGGAGATTAAATTTGTTAGTAAGAGATAGATGCCCGAAATGACCAACAATACCCATTTAAGAAGCCAAAATAAGGAGTTAGAGGAACACTGTAGTGGTGATAGAGTAGTGACCAGCTAGGATACATACTACAGGATGCATAGCCGTCTCATTAGTACACATGTATGGCATGTCTTTGGACTCAGGGACGTCAGGAGGCATACGCACTGTACTGATTTCAGTACAACTATTTTAGAAGGGGGGGTAGCAGTTTTGAAAAAAAAACAAACGTACGTACATATTTCTTCCTTCCTTTTTAAGGAGGTGCTGGCTCTTTAAGGAGGATACCAGCCAGTTGGAAATGAGCTCACATCATGTCCGGCTGGCTGGCTGTGAGCGGGAACCAAAGCAAGCAAATGGAGTTTGAAGGCAAGACCAAAGCAAGAAAATGGAGTTGGAAGGCAAAGAGCAGGAAACAAATGGATTATCTGAGTTGGAAGGCAATCAATTGAATTTGAAGTAAGTGCACAGTGTATGTGTTGGTGGTTTTGAATAATCGCAATTTTGAATGTGTGAACGATTCAAGTGTAGTAAGGTTTTATTCAAGTGTATTATGTGAAGGCTTTAGTGTGTGAATGATCGCGCAGTTATTTTATTCAAAGTGGCTTTGAACTTGTGTGTGTTTATTATGTGAAGGCTTTAGTGTGTGAATGATCGCGCAATTATTTTATTTAAAGTGGCTTTGAACTTGTGTGTGTTTATTATGTGAAGGCTTTAGTGTGTGAACGATCGCGCAATTATTTTATTCAAAGTGGCTTTGAACTTGTGTGTGTTTATTAGTGTAGTGTATTATGTGAAGACTTTAGTGTGTGAACGATCACTCAATTATTCTATTCAAAGTGGCTTGCATTTATTCTATTCAAAGTGGCTTGCATTTATTCTATTCAATAGTGGCTTGCATTTATTCTATTCAAAGTGTGTGTGTTTATTAGTGTAGTGTATTATGTGAAGGCTTTAGTGTATGAACGATTGCGCAATTATTTTATTTAAAGTGGCTTTGAACTTGTGTGTGTTTATTATGTGAAGGCTTTAGTGTGTGAACGATCGCGCAATTATTTTATTCAAAGTGGCTTTGAACTTGTGTGTGTTTATTAGTGTAGTGTATTATGTGAAGGCTTTAGTGTGTGAACGATCGCGCAATTATTCTATTCAAAGTGGCTTGCATTTATTCTATTCAAAGTGGCTTGCATTTATTCTATTCAAAGTGGCTTTTGCATTTATTCTATTCAAAGTGGCTTGCATTTATTCTATTCAAAGTGGCTTGCATTTATTCTTTTCAAAGTGGCTTGCATTTATTCTTTTCAAAGTGGCTTGCATTTATTCTTTTCAAAGTGGCTTGCATTTATTCTATTCAAAGTATGTGTGTGTGTGTGTGTGTGTGTGTGTGTGTGTGTGTGTGTGTGTGTGTGTGTGTGTGTGTGTGTGTGTGTGTGTGTGTGTGTGTGTGTGTAAATGCCCCCACATAATACACCTGCTGGTTATAGGTGTTCAGGGTCAAACCCTGTACCTTTGCTTCAGGGTAAGAAGAGCCTAAAGTCCCTAACCACCACCATTTCTGAACTTTGTTCAGATTTGCTTTTATAATGGTTGTGAGCTATGGTGACAAGTGAGAACTGAAGTTGTATTTCTCCCATTATTGTTTTTGTTGTTTGTCCAGGCTGTTTGTGCTAAGGTGTGAAGTGAGAACTGAACTTGTATTCCCTCATTATTGGCTTTGTTTGTCCAGGTTGTTTGTGCTAAGAGGTTGAGAGCTATCTAAATGATAGCTATTAAGTTTGTCTTCTGATTTTTCAAACTGCTGATTTAGCATAGTGGTATGTTGCACTGACTATAGTGCATATGGTTCTGGGTTCAAGACATGCATGGTGATAATGCAGCATTTTATTCTAGCAACTTTCCAAAATTATACAAGCAATGTTTAAAATGTGTCCCTGTTTTTTGGGCTTTTGTCCCCCCCCCCAATAAATGTTGGCTTTTTCCAGATTTCTTGTGCTGCAAAGTTCAGAGATACAGCTGAGCGTCGACATTTTACAAGGAGCTGAGAGCTGCAGGGGAACTTAAGTTTAGTGCTGCTTATGCTTTTGCTTGTACTGTTAATAGCACAACAGGTAGTGTACTTGCTTTTGATGCAGAAGGCTGTGGGTTCTTCTCCCACAGTAGGTAGATGCATTGCTGATACTGTACTGTGTTGTAAAGGGGGGTGGATGCTGTAGCCTGTTTTGGCAAAGATATCTAGTAGCAACTATGAACCTGTTATCAGTTTGCCATCCATTCCCTATTGCAATATTACTAGCGTATCATTGTTTTTAATGCAACATAGGCAATTTATTCCTCAAGGGCAACAGGCACATTATTTGTAGATGAAACCATGAAATATAAAGTTGTTGCTAGCAGCAGCCTCTTCATTAGTTACAGATTTCTCTAATGTGGAATTATGTAGATGGCTTTTACTAGTTCAGAGATTGTGCATATTTACTGATACTGGTGGACTGTAGATGTTTGAGTAGACTTTTATGATGGAAGGTGTATCAAAGAGCATGTGTATGTTTCATCTGCAAGGGGCCTATGATTTGAAAACAGCCCAAAGTTAATCTTTATCTGCCACTGGCAAAATGTATTTTCTTTGAATGTGGGTTTCAATGCTGTCTCAATGAATGTGAGTTTCAAGGACAGAGAAGTTTTAATGCTAAGTCTAGTTTCATTGTGATACTGCATTGCTTTGTTTAACAGATATTTATTGGTGTTCGTGCTGTAAAATGCAAAATAAAACTTTTCTGGCAAATCGTTTAGGAATGAAGTCACTAAATAACCGACGTTAAGTTTCAGACGTCATAATCTTCAGAAAAATGCATGCTAAAGCAAGACCTGATATTCTATTAACTGTCTTAAGTTTATACAAGGTCAATTTTTAGTACTATTTGTATGTTCCCCCAATATATTTGGCCTTGTCCAGATTTCCTGCATTAAGAGGTTGAGAGGTATGTGCAAATAAATCGCTTTATAGAATTAGGAATATCCAAACCTCTCAACTGTCCCCAATTTTGGCTCAGAATGTTGCTCTCCCCCTAATATTACTTTTATTTCAGAAATGCATGTAGATTCTCTAATTTTGTCAGCTGCTCAAGTTAACAGTGCTCATATTAAAATGGTGTCCCTTCTTTGACAGGTTCCCAGCTGTATTGTCTGGCAATTTTATATTTTTGCATCACATTTTTGGTCTGTTTTTCATAAAATTGCGGTTTTCTGGCAAATTAGTGGCAAATCGTTAAAGACTGAAGTTAGAAAATAATGGCAGACATTTGAGTTTCAGATTTCATACCCTTCAGAAAATTTGTACTAATGCAAGACTTACTATTCTATTATCTTTCTAAGTTTATAAGAGCCATATTTAAAAAAATGTCCTTATTTTTGGGCCTTTGCCTCAGTTTTATTTATGGGTTTGTTGCTCTAAGAGGTTGAGAGGTATGTGTGTGTGTGTGTGTGTGTGTGTGTGTGTGTGTGTGTGTGTGTGTGTGTGTGTGAGGTAGGTAGGTAGCATACCTCTCAACTGTCCAAATTTTGCAGAATATCCAGATTTTTGCCCCATATTTTTTGTCTGTTCCTCATAAATTTTGTGATTTTCTAGAAAATCATTGAAGGCTGAAGTTGCTAAATAATGACAGACATTTGAGTTTCAGACTTCATGTCCTTTAGAAAAATTCATACTAGCACAAATCCTGTTATTCTAGCAACTTTCTCATACTAGCACAAATCCTGTTCTAGCAACTTTCTAAGTTCACGAGCATTATTTAATATCTGTCCCTGTTTATTTTAGGCTTTGTCCATATTTCTTGCACTAAGAGGTAGGTACTGTAGGGGTGTGTGTGTGTGAATGAAACATCTTAGTTAGGGGTAGCAGGTGGTTAGTAATTTACTCGGGCTCAAAACCTGTACCTTAGTTACAGAAAACAAAAGCATAAATTCTCTACCCCAACTACCATGCTGCATTTTTCAAAGAACTGACATTTCAGGTTAATTTTCAATTCAAGGAACCAAGTTTGAGTGAATTTATATTATATTACTGAAGAGGCATTACAGCGAATGCCTCTTCATCGAAACTAAAAGAGCGAACCGTGAATTATGAAAATGGCCGTAGCTTGGCTGGGGAGGGGGGTAGCAGTTTGAGAGCTGTGAGTACAAATTTGAAAATCCTAGCTACACCCCTGTTATTGGACTCCCAATTTAAAATCAGATTAAGCAGTTAATTGACCATGGTAGTGTCATAGTTCAAGAGATGGAATCTATAGTTGGCATGTTAAAGATGTGGGCTTCAAAGGTTAAAAAAGGGCCCCATTATGGTCATATACTGAAATCTCAGACGAAAACAGTAAAAATAAATAATTGTACCACTTTAGCTATCTGACAGCTTTAGAAGAGAAAAGTGTGGTGTCTTCATGATAGGGGAAGAAACTATACCTTTATTGCTGAAAGTTAATGAGAATGTATTGCCTTTATTTTGGAATTAAATAAAAATAAATGTGAATATTTTCCTTATTTTATGGACCTAAATCTCTTGACATTTGCAATGTTTGAGAATAAATTTGACATTTTTTTCTGAGTTGGACTGTACCAGATGTGTGGGCTTACAGAAATATCAGCAAGTAAATTAAAACTAGCTGACTGTATCTACAATGCGTGTTTTCAGTGACATGAAAAGATTTGTGAAGTTGTGACTGTTTTCTTTGCAAGTATAAAAAGTATATGATACTTGCAACTGCGTTATGCTGGAAAATACAACAATCTTCTGTCCAGTGATTAAAACAGCTGTGACTGTTCCTGGGCTAGGAAACTAAAACCTGTAAATGTGTAGTTATAAAATACTGTAAGGAGATACCCACCCAAAAAGAAGAAAACAAACGCATTAGCAGGTAAATATTAAACTATGCATAACTACATCTGTGGGACCTGATTCAGAAAGGTTACTATTAAGATGTGCAGCACCACAGTAGGCTGTCTCTGCAACCATGCTAGAGGTAAATGAGGCATTCCAGGTAAGAAGGATATGCTCATTAGCCCTGTGCTTACATAAAGTAACACAGCCTCTCACAGGTGCTCATATTAATGAATATGCCCAAAAGCTTGTATTCACACATCATTGCTGAGGTATGTATCAGGTAGTTTACTGGACAGGTGGTGTTGAATAGAATAGAAGTCCTCCATGCTGACAACAGACATCAGGGATATTGTGAAACACTGCCTATATCTTTTAAAACTATTGTAAAGTAAAAGGATGGAATGTCTCAAACAGCACACCCTTGACACAGAAACATCAGAATTAACCTTCTATGCCAACTAATTAATTAGAGTCACATGTTTGTTTTCTTTACATAATAAGAAGTAGGAAACGAATCTATGGACTTATTCAATGCAACAGTATGTGAGTTACAAGAATTATTAGGGATAGTGCAATCAAAAGAGACTCCATTAGCAGCATCCTGTTATATCAGGGACGGACAGTTGAGAGGGAAAGGTATGTGACCATGTAGGGGGAATCTTCATGACAAAGCCAGGAAGAACAATAAGTGATACCAGGGAGTATTTTTAAAGTGCACTGCACTCACATAAAAAAAGCTAAAAGAGCAATAGCTCTAGCATCACAAAGCTCAATGCATGTAATAAACACTAAAACGAATAAAACTCACATCTCTGGCATTATTGACTAACTGTGTGAATCTGTAATTTATGAGGACAGGGGCAAAAACATAAGAAGAGACACTGGGGACATTCTTTCAACTCAGAGACATGTAAAAGGTATGTGGTGTGTGTGTGTGTGTGTGTGTGTGTGTGTGTGTGTGTGTGTGTGTGTGTGTGTGCATGTGCATGAGCAAGCATATGTTTGAATGTGTGTATATTTGTCAGAGTGTGAATGAGGGAGGGTGTCTGGGCCAATACAATGCATGGACTGACAGTGTTAACTACTGCAGCAAAGTGCTGATTTGCACTTAGGTAAGGGTGATTCGGAGACATGCAAATTACTTAGTAATGATATATTTCCTCATTGTAGAAAATTTGTCTCTGATTCACAAACTGCAGCATCATGTAAACAGACGCTTTTTACAGCAGCCAATACCACCAGTGTTTGGGTTCTTTCAGAATCCTAGGGTTTGTTTCTGTATGGGAAAGGCATAAACTAAATAGCTTAATGAATATGGCATTTAATTGAGAGAGCTACCCTAGAGCTTGTGGTGTAGAAACCTACAAGTTTTTTTTCTGCACTTATGTCTCTGTTTGTGATGTCATTTGGAAATTCCACTTGTGTAGCTTAAGGCTCAGTAATTTTTTTTAAAGTTACGAGTGATTGTTTCCAGTTTACTCTGTTTAGTTTTATATTTATTTGTATACCAACTGTTGGCAGAGGTATTTGTTTCAATTATTCATTCATTTTTAAAAACCTTGTGGGTAATTGTATATTATTTATTATACAATGACTCCCAATTAATATTCTAAAACGTGCATGCTGAATGGCCAGCCCAACCAGCATGCCCATTGTAAATCCCACAATATACCAACGGAAAAAGGTCTAGTCACCCGGACTTTTTTCTGTTGATATAAACTGCCCCAAAACCTTTTTTTTTACAATTAAAAAAAAGGAGAGAAAACAGAGCAATGGAGACTTTCTTTTCTCTGTTGCTTCCGTTTCAAAGCATTGATGTACTGGGTATGCATGGGAACACAAGTCCCATATGCATGCGCAGTACATCAAAATGAAGAAGCAGTATACCACAACTGGCGGAAGAACAGCAATCCGCCATTATACAAATACATTATTTAAGAAAAGTAAGGATTTTTTTTTTCTTAAATAATGTCTTTGTATAATAGCAATAACCAACTTCGTGGTTGTAGTATAGTGAAGATTTACCCATGGTTGCCTTTGTTTAATCACTCGGGCTTTGCCCTCATGATTAAACCACAGCAACTTTGGGTAACTCTTCAATATACCACACCACATCATCAGTTATTGCTTAATTGATAAGAGGGTATTTATGGTTAAATGGTAACAAGCTGCTGACATCCACCTCTAACTGGTGAGACTGCTTCCTACATATTACTATTTGTGTTTATATTTGGCTTATTATGAAGAGTGGTACACTAACTGGAAGTTCTCCAGGCAGGTAATCTGTGGTGGTGGCAGTTTACCTTCTTAAGTCAGGAAAGAACACTGTCATTTGCAGTTACTGAGGAAAAAGTGAGCACTGAAAGGCACTGATGCACAGAGAGTTGTAAGAAATGAGTATGGGGAATTAGGCCAAAGACTTGCATGGTGAGATGTCCAGCATGAAGCCTATTCATGGGTGCAGATGATGTTTGCTAAACCCATGTCTACAGTGCATCTTTCTTCATAACTGTAGGCCAAGCTGCATTTAATGATGCACAATGTGTGTGCTTTTCTGTATTTTAATCCGTTATTTGAAAGAGCATAATAACCCTGATGACCAATAAATTTTAGATTTAGATATATTATTTCTGAGAAGCGGAGAAGATTCAAGGACAGTAGTCGAAGCAGTGGTGAAATTTTGTAAATTAGCTTATTTAGCCTGCAGAGCAGTTTTGTCACCAACAGTATGTATACCTGTGCAGTCCAAAGTTAAGTATACAAAGCTATAAATTGCACAGCAGTTATTTTATTATTTTATGATGATTTGGAAAACAGATAGAATAAGCTATGAAAAATATATCAAAATATCATGGTCAAAGCTGATGAGGGTTTGTAAAATTGAGTGAGTTTTGTACACCAATATGTCCATTGAGGAAATTATAACAGCTTTGTGTTCAGCTGGAATGCAGCCCGCTAGATCTGGAGACAACCTGGCAGGTATAGTTGTACAGCATGCAGGAAAGGGACAGTCCAAAACATCCCAAGATAACGTAGAAATTCAGCTGGAATTAAACAGACTTGAGCTACAGATGAGCCTGAGGTAGAAGAAAGAATATATGAGTAGAGCAAGAACAAGTTCATGAGAGAGAGAAAAGGAGTGTCAGAATGGAAGAGTTATGCTGGTCTTTCACCAAAGACGTGGTTGTAATGAGGAGGGGGAAACTTAAACACTATATGCTAAGGTCAGTAACACATTATTTTTCTAGTATAAATGGGGGTGACTTCGATAGCTTTATTTGAACATTTGAAAGGAATTGTAACCATCAAATTTACCAGGGGCAGTGAGCAAGGTCCTTAACCCCTCTGCTCATGCTGTCTCAAAATAAATTGTTTTATGTAAATGTTTAAAACTAACTACTGAAATATATAGAAAGCAATTCAGAGAGTACAGAGGAAAGGTGAATGCCACTGAAAACAATTCTGTTGCAGAAATAAGCATGCACTTTCATAGGTAAGTGAGTGGCTATCAAGTCTCTACATTTGAAAGGCTTGCAGACCCTTCAGTGAGGCAGCAAACAGTCAGTATTGTGTCTGAGGGCATGAAAATCTGGTTGGCCGGCTGTGGGTGGAATACTGGTAAAGAAATAGTATGAAAAACTAGTGTTCAGTTAACAGGTCACAACTACATAAGAAGCTAATGCAGATCATTAACATGAGTATGGGAGGACTCATGGGGGATACACTAAGCCATCAAAGTAAGTTCCACAGGTAAAGCGGAAGTCATCAGTTCTAGCATATATCCAGGTATTGGGGTCAAATGTTTTCAATAGATCCAACGGGAGCATGTTTAGTACCAATGTCCACTAAGACAAGGCGGGGAGCAAATGTCATTGGAGGCAGAAAACAGGGGTAGCAGTACAACAGTGATGGACTGGTTACAACCAATGCACCAAACTAGCACAGGAGTCTGTTCCCTATATCCTGGTGGAAGAATAAATCCCTATGTAACCCAATGGATAGCCAAATGGCTCACAGAAAGGACATGTGAAGTTAGGGCTTGGGAATCCACCTCCAACAAGAGGCCTGCTACTAGTGGTGTCCCACAGGGCTTGGTACTGGTACCTCTCCTGTTTGGAATATACTTCTCTGAAGTCAAGGCAAATGTAGAGGGCTTTTGACTAACCAAATTTGTTGACAAATGCAAGCTAGGTGCAATCACTGAATTGCCCCAAAGATTTAGATATCCTCCAGGAAGGACTGAGATAGGCAAAATAACTGGTGTCAGTACCATGGCCTAAAACGCAATGCAAAAAAAATGCATAATTACACCAATAATAACACTGATAACACTCCCCTAAGAATAGACTCAGACTCATGGGAACTTAGGTTCACAGTAACCTGAACTTTGATCACCATGGGTCCAAAGTAGTGAGAACATACTTCTATGTGATGCTACTTATAAGTAAGGGCATGGCATCCTGATTTAAGGAGATTATAGTTCCACTATACTCAACCCTCATTAGACCAGTAATTGAGTACAATGCATCCTGCAGCATGTACCTGACCAAGCATTTGCAATAATTAGAGGGCCCACAGAGGTTCCTCACTAAAAGAACACAGGGTGTAAATAATATGTCCAGTGAGGACTGCCCCTGTCCCTGCACTTGGTCTCCTACAGGCGACTGAAGTGTGATCTATGCCTAACATACAAGGCATGCTCAGATCCAGCCCTGACAGATCTGCTACCCATCCACAAAACAAACAGCACTAGAATTATCCAGTCTAAGGATCCAAACCTTGTCTATGACATAAACAAAGCATTTTGGAGGTATAGGAATGTGTCTCAGAGATTACCAGTTGTCTGGAACAGACTCCACATTCATGTGAAATAGAATTGTTGCCTAAGCCTATTCAAATGCAGTTTTGACCAATGGATGGAAAAGTGCAAATTCACCCCTTTCTTGACACCTATGGTCCTTATGAACAGGGACACTTTGTAGATGCCCTAAGTCACAGGAAGAAGCATATACCAAAGCCATTCTAGCCTGTGGTCATCGACAATTTGGAAATTTGGAACTGAAAAATGCTCTAGGGTTGGTAGCTTAGTAACCTGAGTGGTTGGTGGATGAAGTTATCAGTCGAGTTCTTAGTGAAAGGCATGGGCATTTTAAGCCCATTTTGAATGGGGGATTTTGCAGTATGGATGGTAAAAATAATCAAAGCAATGGTAACTTCAATTTAGGTATGATTTTAACTTATGACACTTTCAATCTGGAGCTAAGGAACATTATTAGTAGGAAATGGGATACGGTTTTTAGTAGCACTGCTTTGTTGGGAGAAGCTGGGGTTTTTTTTGCCTACTTTATAGGATGTTAGGGAGACAGCCAAGGAGAATCCTGATCCTTATGGGTAGGAAAGTCCATATAATGGTACAAGGGAATATTATACAGAGAATGGACTCCTGAAGATGTGCTAGAAGGATAAGTGCTACAGTAGCTGTTAGCACCAAATTCCTATCAACAGGCACTTCTGACTATGATGCACAATATTCTCTTTTTAGGCTATACGCATAAAGCATACAAAAAGAAGGCACATGCATACTTTCTGTTGGCAGAACATGTGAGGGTATACTTCAAGACATGTGATATATTTGCCTATTATTGAGGAACAATTTGTGGACATTTCTGGGCCTCTTACAACCCCAAACTCCACCATGAAGAATTGTATCCTGCTGAGGATGGGCTATTCTACTATAAATCTTAAATTAGTGAAAATGTCCTCTACTGAAGCACAAAGGTTTAACTCTACACTAAAGACCACATTGAGAGCTTTCATAAACCCATTCAAACAAGAGTGGAACAAGCACCTGCCTATTACCTCTTCACATAAAGAAAGGTTACACAGGAATCCATTTGATTTGCTTACTTTGTGTTGCTGTATGGTCACTGGATGAGAGGCCCCCTGGATTTAATTTGTGAGGAGTTGGAGGGAGACTGTTATTCCTACAAGAAATCTTTTGTTGAATATATCCTAAACTTAATGGCCAGACTTAGAAAGTTCACGGGGATGGCACAACAGCACATAGCAGAAACACAAAACAACAATAACAAAAGGTCTTGTATGACTAAACCATCAGGGCTAAAGAGTATCCTGTAGGGTGAAAGTGATGGTGCTTATTCCTGTTTGGCACAAAAAACTGCAGGTAGGATGGGGGGGAGGGGCTCCTTTCACTATTGTCAGGAAGGTTAAGTAATGTAACTTCATGACAGACTTACTAGGCAGGAGGCAGAAGCACAAACCCTGTTATGTTAACACGATAAAGCCCTACCATGGTAGATGTACATTGGGTGTCAGTATCTGCAGTGGGTCACAGAAGGAATCAGGGGACTCTTGTCCTTCTCGGTGAAACTTGGTCTGGCATCTCAGGTAAATGCAGGGGTCCATCAGGCTCTGGTTTTCAAGGTGATGCTGGCACCAAAGAAAGATAGCAACACCATGCTTTGTGTAGATAATAATAAATTGACTGGTCACATTGAATCAGAGTCATAGATTCATAGGTTCATAGGTATATACTAGGCTAATGACCACTAATGTCCCTTATAAGCCTAGCTGTGCAACCCAAATGTGACCCACAAATTTGATTTATATAGGGGGTGATTTACTGAACAACACTGTCCATCAGAAACAAAAGCACCAGACCAGGAGTGAATTTCTGATTACCCATCCATTGTTCCAAGTTGCTCTTAAATAGGGATAGGGAGGAAGTCTCCTTCAAATGGATGAGATACCTGTTCCAGAGAATGAGGATTCATATGGTACAGGATTTTGTCTATGGTGATCTGCACATGGAGGAACTCCAGCATGTCAGCCTGTTTTACCACCCTAGAGGTATGCTTGTTAGCAATGTATATTGAGACACCTCCGACTGTAGCCTTTATCTGGCCAGCTACTGATCTAAAAGTGTGGAAGGTACTGAAACCTTGCACTGCTGGGGTACTCTCTGCCATCTGGACATAGTTTGGGCTATATAAAAAATTCAGCTTTACGTGCAGGGCAGAAAATTCACCTTGGTTACAGGCCACAGTCCTTTAAAGTGGTTAGCCAGGGCTATTGAACAAAATGGAAAGCTTCTCAGATGGAGTTTAGCATTGCAGTCCTATAACATGAGTATCTATCATAGATATGGTACTGCTAACGTCAGTGCAGATGGTCTATTAAGAAAGACTATAAGGTAGCTCATCATATGGGTGTGATACTCATCTCTCAATTGTCATTTTTGAAGGTATGCTTAGAAAAGTTGTTGATGGTCTAGGTGGAAGTAAAAGATGTTATGTTTCAGAATATATCTGTCACTGTTTTCTCAGACAGACTGTAACAGGTATGTGAGCTGCACTTAAGCTTTGTAAAACCTGCAGCAGGTAAATCAGAAATATGAGGTTTATTCCGTGATGTGTGTTTTTCAGTGGCATGAAAACGTGTGAGAATGTATGACTATATTTAGGGCAATAAATAGAAAAGTATGTGAAGTTCAGAACTGAAGGTTATACCTGCATTTTTCTGGGAATACTGCAGTTATTCATAAGATGTGAAAATGCATAACAGACATGAAACAAAAACCCTGTGATTATAATATCTATGACTATTCTTAGGCCAGGAAGCAAAAAGCTGCGGTAGCAAAATTAAAAAATTCTGCAAGGATGTAACTTGTCTCTAACAGGAAAACAAACTCCTTAGCAAGTAAATGTGAAACTTTGCTTAACTGCACCTGTGGTTTCTGCATGAGAAAAACATAAGCCAATTACCTGAATGAACATGACAGTCAATGGAAAGAGCTACCGTGGAACCTGTGTTGCACTGACCTGTGGGTTTATTTTCTATTCTCATGACTCTGTTTGTGATGTCTTCTTAGATTTCAACCAGTCCAGCTTAGCCCTCAGTAATTTGTTGTATAGGCAGCTAGCTAGGAAAAGGTTTATCTGTAGAAAAATGCTTTTCTTTCTTGTGGTCTGTTTCTTCTAATTGATTGCATTCTCTTTTCTCTAGGCACGTTTGTACTTCTCTGTGAATTTAACTGTTAACACTTTTTAAGTAATCTTTCATATGAAAAGTAGTTTTATTTATTGACTTTGAAAAGGCATGTGGCTGACTATTTACTTATGTATTAATTGATAAGATGGTATTTACTGCTAAATAGTGATACACTGCTGACATCTGTCATACCATTACAAAGTACCATTTGCATTTATAATTATTTGGCTTCTTAGAAAGAGTGGAACACAAATTGAGAACTCTCCGGATCAGTAATCTGGTGGTGGTGGTGGTGATAGTTTGTTACACTGGGCTAGAACAGAAGGCTGTAATGCTGCAGAATATTACCTTCCTTTCATAGAAGTGTGTGTGTGTGTGTCTGTGTGTGTCTGTGTGTCTGTGTGTGTGTGTGTGTGTCTGTGTGTGTGTGTGTCTGTGTGTGTGTGTGTGTGTGTGTGTGTGTGTGTGTGTGTGTGTGTGTGTGTGTGTCTGTGTGTGTGTGTGTGTGTGTGTGTGTGTGTGTGTGTGTGTGTGTGTGTGTGTGTGTGTGTGTGTGTGTGTGTGTGTGTGTCTGTGTGTGTGTGTGTCTGTGTGTGTCTCTGTGTGTGTCTGTGTGTGTCTGTGTGTGTGTGTCTGTGTGTGTGTGTGTGTGTGTGTGTGTGTGTGTGTGTGTGTGTGTGTGTGTTTGAATGTAGGAATTATTCAAAGTACTGTAACTTTGGGCAGTTAGGCACTGGAATGCATTGAAACCCAGAGAGAATGAATCCAAGGTGTTACATAAAGACGCCATTTCTTGGGTTGCTTAGTATGAGGCCTATTCTTTGGTATAAAAGGTGTAGATCCATACATACTGCAAAAATTTATATTTCCTGCATGCTGTTCAGGTCAGCCTGTAGTTATTGACTTCTTTATTGATTCATGTGTTTGTGTCTCTTTTATACTACCATTGATGTGATTCAAGAGATTATGCATCTGGTGGCCATCGGATTTTACATTTAGATTGTTTCTAGGGTTGGCCATCAGAGTTTATATTTAGATTATTTATTTGCAAGCAGTGGAGATGGTGTAAGTTACCTAATACCTACCCACAGTACTTTGCAATGCCTAAGGACGGAGAGTCCTGATGGTTTAGCAGCACCAAACACTGCTGCAATGTGATTCTGCTTTTGAATGTTGTAAGTGGTAAACTTCATTGAGTAAAGGTGGATTTTTTTAATGATTATTTTACCCAGAACCACAGTTGAAGTATATTTGGCAGATGAATGAAATGTTGTTAAGACCATGTTTTCTTTTACAACAGTAATATAAAAAATGATAAGACAGTTGCCTACCTTATATGGGATATGTACTCTGCTACAATTTGGAGGAGGAGTCAATAAAAAAAAAAACAATGCAGAACTACTTTCTTCTTTGAGCAGTTATTTATTGCTTTAGTTATTTTTGATGTATAAATGAGAAGAAAAAACTGTTCAAAGGGTCTACTTTAGCAATTCAAATAAATAAATAAATGGATAAGTAAATAAAATGGAGGCTTTCAAAAGATAAGCAACTTCATTTGTACAGAGACTGTGTTTGATAACATTTAATTATCTTTGTATCAAATGCAACAGTGGTCCCAGTCCACAAAGGTGGAGCCTCTATGGACCCTGGAAACTATCGCCTCATAAGCCTGACTAGCCTAGTCTGCAAGGCTATGGAGAGGATCATCATGGAGCTCATAACCAAAGACACTGGGGACCTACAGACACTAGATCCTACCCAATTCGGCTTCATCAAGGGCAGATCCTGCCTTTTGAACCTGGTCAACTTCTTTGAAACAGTCACCAAAGCCATAGATGAAGGGAAGGTAGTCCACATAGCCTATCTGGACCTAGCAAAGGCATTTGACACAATACCCCACTCGGGCATCATAGATAAGCTATCCAGCTTAAATATAAACCCCTATGTCACAAGATGGGTCGCAAACTGGCTCAAAGACAGAACCCACAGAGTGAGAGTTGCTGGAGCCATGTCAGAATCGAAACCGGTCACAAGTGGCATCCCACAAGGTTCTGTCCTGGGACCGCTCTTGTGCGGTATATACTTTTCCGAGGTACAGGCCAATGTGGGAGGACTATGGCTCACCAAGTTCGCAGATGACTGCAAACTGGGCGCCATAATCGACTCTCCAGCTGACACAAACATCCTTCAAAAAGGTCTCACAGAGACGGATAACTGGTGCCAGAGCCATGGTCTAAAGCTAAATGCCAAAAAGTGTATAGTCATACCCTTTGGCAAAAACAATGTGCCCACAAATTACCACATAGGCGGTAACCCATTAAGTACAGAGAAAGTAATTAGGGATCTGGGGACCCAAGTTGATAGCAATCTCTCCTTTGACAACCACATTGCCAAAGTGGTTAGAAAGACCTTCTACATAGCCCACCTCATCATGAAAGGGTTCACATCTAGATCAAGAGAGGTAATTGTGCCCCTTTATTCATCCCTCATCAGGCCTATCATAGAATATAATGCCCCTTTTGGGATGTACCTTACCCAACACCTGCAGCAATTAGAAAGACCCCAAAAGTACCTCACCAAGAGGATCAAGGGACTCAAGCTGATGCCATATGCTGCTTGGTTAAAAAAACTCCAGCTCTACTCAGTTGCATACCGCCTACTTCGAGGCGATCTATGCCTGACATATAAAGCTATGTCCAATCCAGAATTAATGGACATGCTCCACCTCAGTAAATCTAAATCCCTTAGAGCCACATGCTCGAGGGACTTGAACCTCAGCACAGAAATAAATAGAACTTGCTGGAGGGACAGATTCATTACCCAGAGGCTCCCTTCGCTCTGGAATAGAATTCCAATTCATGTTAGGCAGAGCACCTCACTGAATCTCTTCAAGAAGAATCTTGATGAGTGGATGGGGGATCGTAGGTTTGTCCCGGGGATTACTTCCATGTCACTATTAGACAGAGGCACAGTAAACTAAACCTTAAAAAGGGCACAGTATACTCAAATCAAGGGGTGGCGTAAGCCAAACAAAATCGGGCTAGGCTTGTAATTGCCCCAGGGCAGATAGCCTAGTATGAACCTATGAACCTATGAATTTATGTATAGGTAATGCAGTCAGTCTCCTGGTCAGTTTTTTTAACCCATTTTATTAAGTTTTAATGCACACTTCAGTATTACACTAAGAATAAAAAATATGGCAAGCATTCATTATGCAACTTAGATATGCACAAACATATTTTAAAACACACCATTGAGTGGTCTAATGCATCTATAAACTGTCTGCAGAGAATTTAATTAAAAGTTGATCATTTGTGTAGGCGTGAGTTTAACGCAAGGCAAGATGACACCTAAATGAGACCTGTTTTTTTTATTTTTTTTTATTTTTACTTGCCAGTTGAAAAGTTGCAATAACTACAATATAAATATATTCTGATACAAAATTAAACAGAAAGCTATATTCTTATTTTGTCCTTTTTTGTATTTCTTTAATAATAGGCTTTTCTATCCACAACATCAAGATGCAACCAAGTTTTAAAGAATCACAGCATATTCGCATTTGTATTTTTTGTCTACCTGATCGTGATGCAGGCACTTTAAAGGAGAAATGCAGTAAGCTGATCAATGTATGGTCAGTGAGTAGTTCTAAATCACACAATGAGACACTGGTCCTGAAAGAGAGTATTTCAATCTCTGCTATTAAAAAACTGAAACCTAGAGAAAGAAATATGAAACAATCACTGTCAAAATATTACAGTACAAATCAGAAGAAACCAGTGAAGGACATCTTCATATTTGTTTACAGGTAATTGCTGGAGACCACTGATGAGGCTGAATTAGTAGTTTTGTTACGTAAGGGGCACTTTTAATGAATGATAAATCATATATGTATTTATTTGTTTGTTTATAAGCTGGTCATATATAGACAAATGTTTTCCTTTGTTTGAATTCTGGGTTATCTAGTTGGGGAAATGCAAGCCCCTTTATTGCTATGTTGGTAGGCTATTACCTTAGCTCCCCTGGTAGTGGCCCTACTATGATCTTAGCGGAATAGGATTGTGAGTATTTATGAATCTCCATGCTTTTATGCTGGTGGTACAGTTCCTGTAGTTTGTATGTTGCCATTCCTCCTCTATAATTGTTTGTGTATATCAGAATCAATAAAAACAAAAAATGGCACAAAAGCAGAACCAAGTACCACTAAAAAAGAAAACACTGCTTCAGAAGTAGCAGAAATAAGTAGTCTGTAGTTTTTCTTTTTTGTAATCCCAAATGTTTTAATAAATTATACAAAGTAAAACACAACAGTTTAGCACTTTTTTCAAACATCTTGAACCTCATCAGAAATAAAGACATAACACTTTTAGTATAATATATACACTCAAGTTAAGTGGTCATTTAAAATCCACCTATAATAAATCCTTTTCAATAAAACATTCAAAACGTATTTAAAGATACAGCACTATAAAACCAGTGTATTAAATATAAGCATACAATATGAAAATGTAAGTGTGTAAATAACTTGAAAAATAAACATTTTTATGAAACATTTTTTGCAAAACCAATATCCTAAAACACTTAAATAATATGTTTAGATAATGTATAAGAATGCACATACTATAATTTTGCTGCTGTCAATCTTAAAACTGCAATAATAGAAATTACTTCATTTAAGCGTGCATATCTGTTAGCTTGTAAAATTAATTGCCAAAACAGCTCTCTCTACTCCAAGAGGTTCTCCCAGTTTCCTCCTCTTGGACTTTTTTGCACTTGCTCTAAAACAAAAAAAAAACTTTAAGTGAACATTATTGCAACTTTTTGCATGCTTAGTTAAAGCATTAGTGTCTACATTATGTGTTATATCGTAAACGTGTTCATATATATGCTTTTTAATGCCCTGTCAGTTTTACCTATATAGAAGGCACCACACATACAAGTGCAAATGTACACTAAACCAACAGAATTGCAGTTAGAATATGATTGGGACCTCAACTCTTTACCATGGCTTTCCAAATAAATAAATTCTGCATTACTGATATAAGTACACTGTTTACAGCAGCCACATTAAAACGTACCGCTTTTATTTTGATTGTTGAGCAGAGAACTACATGCACCTTATTCATACAGATCTTTTAAACAAACACCCATCTTGTATATGAACCTAGGAATTTTTTAAAACATTTCTAAAGCCTCAGGTAGTTGACTAAATAACTTCCAATATTTTAAAATAATATCTTTAAGAACATAAAATTCCTTATTATATTTCAAACAGCATTACAAAAACCTTCATCATTAGATAGACCCTGACTTACTTCAATATGTTGTGTTTCACCTAAGTCACTGTTGAGTAGGGGGGTGTACCTACCTACCTACTACCCCTTCCCAGAGTTACCTCCTTAATAATATCCATAAGAAATTTATCAGGGTAACCTCTCTAGTTGATCATCCTTAAGTACGGACTACTTATTTGTGCTACTGGTGTTTCGAAAGCAGTGTTTTGTTTTTATATCAGAATCAACTTGCAGGCACTCTGGTGAGGCATGTACTTTACATCATTTGGTAGCATTAGTTCTTTGTGCTTGGTTCTTTTGGGGTATATGAATTCCCATGTATCTCTACCAGAGTACCAGCGGGGTTGTTTTTTTTTTCATTTACCTGCACTATCACTGCTTAGTAGTGTATATAAGCATCTCCATATTGTCTGGCTGGCTATTACTCTGGCTCAGTTTTAAAGTAACAGTGTTTTGGCAGGCTGGCTGAATGCATATTCAAGCACTCTCAAATAACTAGAGGGTAGGACTGCTCTTTTAGATCACCTGGCTAAGTTGTACCTTTGTGATTGGCTGGTTAGCTTTATAAAAACCTCCCTATAGTTGAGCTGGTGGAACTGTTCCTTTAGTTTAGCTGGTAGATTTCCTGTTCCACAATGGGTTGGTTTGTTATATGGCAATGGAAGCATAGATGCTGATAGCAGATAATTGCTACTTGGTCCAACTAGCCTGCCCATTCATCTACCTAATGGGTAAGCTGCAGAACCTACTTAAAAAAAAAATACTTATATCATACCCCACACCTTAACAATTGCCATATATCTCCTTCAAGTATTCTTGTTTCTATGACTGTTTTTGTTCCTGGCACTTCTTCATGTAGCCTACTCAAATCATTAGCAACTTTTTCCATGAAATACTTTTTCATGAGCTCTTCAAACTTTCTTGCCTTGTCATACAGCTGTCACTTTTTGAAAGTTGATAACTTCCTGATCTTTTCCCTAATGATTAGTTGATGGCACTGTTGTCGTAGCTTATTTGTTAGGGTCTTTTTCATGTGGTGGTCTGAGTGGGTATACGACAATGACAAATGACCATGCCTTCAGAATGGTGATGTCACAGCTGTAGCTTTCCAGTTTGAGCCAAAGTTCTCATTTTGAGCAGAGCGGTTCAAGTATCTCTCCATCTGGCCTGAAAGCATTAAGCTCATTATCTGTCCATCTGGCCTGAAAGCATTAAGCTCATTCTTTTTTGGTATCCACTCCTCATTTTAGGTATTTGGTGGAAATGATTCTGCTATGCTGTTAGCTTGAATGCCATTCTTTTATGATTCACTATCCGATACTGTGATACTTGCCTTCAAGCAAGAATGATGCTGTCAGAGTAACTGCAAGTATTTCATCTTACTTATGTACATTCTTGTTAATTTACCTTTTTGATTTTTCAGCTGTGACAAAAATTTGAGCACCGAGGTGACTAAAACTATTGAAGATTTCGTCTCACATTTAAGAAAAAATAAAGGTAATCAAATTATTTGATTTGATGTTTGCATCTTTTCCCTTATCTTTGTGCTGAGTCAAAGCATATTCTGCTGTTCCCTATATTTCTGATCTGCAAAATTACACAGGGGCTCATACTGCCATCAAGACATTGCTCCACAGAACAGATGTTTATATTCATATCAATGGGTCTGATCAATTTTCTGTTAATTGTCTAACCAGGTCAAACAAAATGTAGAATTACAGCAGTGATGTTCTTCCTAAAATATACAGTATATAAAAAAGCTGCATGACAGAGCCATAGACAACTGCTTATGTGGATGTATTTTCATTTACTAACTGGGTTGGTCTACTCTAATTCAACCTTTTCAGCAATGAAATGAGCCCAAAGAAGAACAGAAGTAAAATACATATATAGTTTATTAATTTATAATATATGAAATCAAATAAATGGAAAAAAGCAAAATAATTCAAACCATATGAATAATATCCTGTATGAATGAAAAACAGTATGACCAGTAGCGGATTATAATATGGCTGATTCAAGTGGTTGCCCAGGGCCCACTTCTTTCGAGGACCCATGGGTGGACAAGAAAATAATTTCATTTTTAGCTAATCCTAAGACTTACTTTTTTTAGTTAAAAAAAAGCTTTTAAATGACTGACTATACAGCCTACCACGTGTGCGGATGCAGCATGGATACTCTATTTAGCTTAAAATTTTGTAGAAAAGATCTGTTTCTGTAGTACACAGCAGGACAATGATTATGGTGTAGAAGCAAAATTGAAATTTTAGATCTGCATTTTCTTTTTTTAAAATGTTTAGTTTCTGGTGGATACTGGAAAGCCTTGAAGGCAGACTGCAATTTTGTTTTTTAACAAGTTTATCAGGGTTATGTTAAAGGCAACATTCAAAAAATTAATATTAGCATGTTTATATAATCTGAACATGACTGATATAGTAAACTGTTAAATTATACTTTTTAGATTATTTTCTGGTGAGGGGCGGCCATGGTGGTGCAGCGGTTACTGTTGCCGCTTCACAGCAAGTGGTTCTCTGGTTCAATCCTCTGCTGGGGTGCCTTCTGTGTGGAGTTTGCATGTCCTCCCTGTGGTCATGTGGGTTTCCTCCCACATTCCAAAGACATGCTGTAGGTGGATTGGACACTCTAAATTGGCTCTAGGTGTGAGTGCATGTGTGTGCCTTCTGTGGAAGGTTGGGTGCTGGGGTGGCAACTTGACACCGTAAAACTCCACTGCCAGTCATGAGCAGACAGGTGATCCACTGTGGCGACCCCTAACTGGGAAAAGCCAAAAGAAAAAGAAGATTATTTTCTGGTGCTTTCTCTGATTAGAGAGTTCAAAAAGTTATCTGCTCAACAGGGCAATAAGACAATAAAATGAATGAATACTGTAATCTTAGAACTTGTTTGAAATTATTAAGGTAGTAAGCTAATTGCAACAACAGTTTGCAAGCTATATTAGGGACTACATACTGTATGACTGAAATAGTGTGTATGTGTTCTGACCACAGATACACACCATAGCAACAGACAAGTGCTGTATATAGAGTTTTAATGGACAGCAAATTTAAATATCATTCTACTGGAAACCAGGGTGGCACAGTAGAAAAGAAGAAAAGGTATGGAGGTAGTGGCTTATCGTGGTATTGCCAATGCATTTCAAATGTTGGTATTACTCTTCCAAATGGGTATTTCATCCAGTTTTCATTGAGGGGTGGAAATTTGGATACTCTGCTATGATTTTTAATGATCCTGATATGATTTTGAGGGCTGTCAGGTTAAGAGGTATGTGCTACAGCTTTCTGTTTATTACCTTCCAATAGATCATTGGGACAGCAATGAACAGAAAGCCCATGAGTATTAAACAATGCAGTGCAGATAGTTGCAGCTGTGGATTTGCAGTTTGAAAGACAATAGTAGCATGTATCATTCCTGTAAGATGATTTTATATATATATATATATATATATATATATATATATATATATATATATATATGCTGCCAGACAACAAGATGGTGAGTTGGGATTGCTATATTATGCTAAGGATGAAGGCAACTTAACATCTTCACTTGTTCAAAGTCTGACATTAAGGGGTTGTATGCACTTATGTGAAACAAGTTATTTTTTGCTGGGAAGTAGCTGGATATGATAAAGATAGCTGTGCTGCAGATGAAAGCACATTACCCTCTTCAGTTGCTCAACTGAAAGTTTGGCAATTTATGTGAAGTGTGTGTGTGTCTTTCGGCTTTTCCCGGTTAGGGGTCGCCACAGCGAACAATTTATGTGAAGTCAATTAGATTTTTTGTTATGCTGGCAGTTAGCTATATAAGGCAAGCTAGATGTTATGTGGGTGAAAACATAGAATGTCCCTGACTTTTCTGCTTACTTTTGGTCTGGCAAATCATTTAGGACTTCAATTTCTAAATTAAGTAGAAGCTAGCTGTGGATGAAAATTTACCTTCTTGTTTGCCATTTGTATAAAACAAGTTGTAATATTTACTCTTAAGGTACTGTTTGTACGACATCAAATTGAAACTGTCCCTGATTTAACAGCACCCTGATTGTGCCTCATAATTTGGTTTGCTACAAATAAAATATATAATTTTCTGGCAAATCACCAATGACTGTAGTCACTTAATAACAAATGGCTGTTCAAATGCCATGACATTTAGAAAATAAAAGCAATGCAAAAACTGTCACTCTTGTAACTTTCTTTAAAGAATGATATTTAAAATCTATTCCTGATCTTGGGCCTGTTAAAGTGCATTTTAAAATATACATAAATAACAACAACAGCAACAACAACATTAATTACCTTTAGTCTTGAGTCAAGAATAACTTTTCAGGATGTGCAAAAGATTTTCTTTTTATTATTTAAATCCACATGATAGTGCTGGGAGACTATCTTCATAGCAGTTAGTAAATCACTCTCAGCAAGCAGTAAAAATACACAGGTTTTATTTTATTTTTTATCAGTATCATGCATGCAGAATACTGACGTTGGCCAATAAGATCTCTGCAGACCCTCATGCTTCTCACTTGTGCTGCATGTGAGCACTTAACAATCATGGTTTTGGTGACAATAATGTTTTAGAAAAATACAAGCCATCTGGCTTGACAATCAGTCTTGACCTTGAATATTTCATAACCAGTAACATTCTAACTCCTCAACATTCCTTGTAAGTACCCATCCCAGCATGGGAAGGTCAGAGCTTACATATAGTGTCTTCTTTCTTGCTTTCAGGAAACCAGTCTTTATAATATCCCTTAACCCCTTCAGTACTTTCTTTACCTCCAGTCATCTGTTAATACACTTGCAGCTTGATATTATAATGCAGTTGTGAAACACTCAGAACTACAATAAGTATTTGTGGTTTGCATAACTATGCATCTATACTACATATAATTTTTAACATAAATATTAAATCATTTATCAATCATATCTGTGAAGAAATTGCAAGTTAATGTGTAGTTTGTGTAGAATAATCATGAGAGATGTATTTTCTCTAACAGGCCTTTGTCTCGTATTTTTTGGCTTTTTCCTTGATTGCACTAAGAGGTTGGGAAGTATTATGTTTTATTACAGTCAGATGGAATGTATGGAAAAACTAAATGGCTATAACTGCTGGGTGGCATTGGGGACTGCTTGTCTTCTTACCTTACTTACCTTGTCTTAACTTACCTTCTTGCCATTTACTTCATTAACTGTCTGGCTTTGCAATACTGGACTAATGTGCATTTCTGATAAATTCATTGGAATACTTGTGGGATGGCTACTGGTTGTTTTTTGTGTGAAACACAGACAAAATGATACAGATCTCAATTGTCACTGAGTTAGCAGAGAGGTTCTGATTTAACTTCATATTTTTGGTATGCTCCTCAAAAAAATTTGTGTTTTTCTGTGAAATCATCAAGGGCTGAAGTCACTAAACAATGACACATTTGAGGATCAGAATTTATGTTCTTCATGAAATGCACAGTAATGTAAAAGCTTTTATTCTAACAAAGTTTGAAGCATATACCAGCAATATTTAAACTGTCTCTCATTATGAGCCTTTGCCCTTCAATATAGGTTCATAGGTTCATAGGTTCATACTAGGCTATCTGCCCTGGGGCAATTATAAGCCTAGCCCGATTCTGTATGGCTTACGACACCCCTTGATTTGAGTATGCTGTGCCCTTTTTTAAGGTTTAGTTTACTGTGCCTCTGTCTAATAGTGACACAGGAGTAATCCCTGGGACAAACCTATGATCCCCCATCCACTTATCGAGATTCTTCTTGAAGAGATTCAGTGAGGTGCTCTGCCTCACATGAACTGGAATTCTATTCCAGAGCGAAGGGAGCCTCTGGGTTATGAACCTGTCCCTCCAGCAAGTTCTATTTATTTCTGTGCTGAGGTTCAAGTCCCTCGAGTGTGTGGCTCTAAGGGATTTAGATTTACTGAGGTGGAGCATGTCCATTAATTCTGGATTTGACATAGCTTTGTATGTCAGGCATAGAGCCTCAAGTAGGCGGTATGCAACTGAGTAGAGCTGGAGTTTTTTTAACCGAGCAGTATATGGCATCTGTTTAAGACCCTTGATCCTCTTGGTGAGATACTTTTGGGGTCTTTCTAATTGCTGCAGGTGTCGGGTAAGGTACATCCCAAAAGGGGCATTGTATTCTATGATGGGCCTGATGAGGGATGAATAAAGGGGCACGATTACCTCTCTTGATCTAGATGTGAAACCCTTCGTGATGAGGTGGGCTATGTAGAAGGTCTTTCTAACCACTTTGGCAATGTGGTTTTCAAAGGAGAGATTGCTATCAACTTGGGTCCCCAGGTCTCTAATAACTTTCTCTGTATTTAATGGGTTTCCGCCTATGTGGTAATTTGTGGGAACATTGTTTTTGCCAAAGGGTATGACTATACATTTTTTGGCATTTAGCTTTAAACCATGGCGCTGGCACCAGTTATCTGTCTCTGCGAGACCTTTTTGAAGGATGTTTGTGTCGGCTGGAGAGTTGATTATGGCGCCCAGTTTGCAGTCGTCTGCGAACTTGGTGAGCCATAGTCCTCCCACGTTTGCCTGTACCTCGGAAAAGTATATAGCGAACAAGAGTGGTCCCAGGACAGAACCCTGTGGGACGCCACTTGTGACCGGTTTTGAGTCTGACATGGCTCCAGCAACTCTCACTCTGTGGGTTATATCTTTGAGCCAGTTTGTGACCCATCTTGTGACATAGGGGTTTATATTTAAGCTGGATAGCTTATCTATGATGCCCTTGTGGGGTATTGTGTCAAATGCCTTTGCAAGGTCCAGATAGGCTGTGTGGACTACCTTTCCTTCATCTATGGCTTTGGTGACTGTTTCAAAGAAGTCAACCAGGTTCAAAAGGCAGGATCTGCCCTTGACAAAGCCGAACTGGGTAGGATCTAGTGTCTGTAGGTCCCCAATGTCTTTGTTTATGAGCTCCATGATGATCCTCTCCATAGCCTTGCAGACTAAGCTAGTCAGGCTTATGGGGCGATAGTTTCCAGGGTCCGTAGATGCTCCACCTTTGTGGAGTGGGACCACTGTTGCTGTACGCCATTCTGTGGGCACATATCCTGTAGTGAGGCTGAGATTGTATAGCTGTTTTATTTGAGGGATTAGTTCCTCTTGTAGTTCATGTAGGGCGCAACCTGGGACGCCATCTGGTCCCATGGAAGCAGTGTTTTTGCTTTGGAGAGGGCAGCCTTCACCTGAGCATCTGAGATGTTTGGGAGGCAGCCCTCTGCCGGGATAGATATTTGCTCTTTTGTGGGGGAGGGGGTGGAGAAGTTTGCACTGAACCTGTCTGCCAGGATATTGGCGATGTCTGTGGGTTCAGTGTATTTTTTGTCGTTTAGAATCAACTCAGAACAAGTCTGGGTGTTGCATCCCAGGTTTCTAACATAACTGAAAAAAGCCTTATGATTGTCTTTGGTGTCCTGTGCAATTTTTCTCTCGAAGCTGGCCTTGGAGGATTTTATGAGGGATTGTAATTTTTGCTAGTACTGATCAGAGATGCCTTCCTATTAGGGATTTTGCTCTATCATGTAGTAACTTCCTCCTTCTGTTGTACAGTTTATTTATGGCAGGGGTCCACCAGACTGGACGCCTGCCTTTGGATTATTGGGTCTTGGTTTTGTTTGGGATAGCATGATCCATGCATTCCTGGAGATGTCTGTAGAATGCATTTATATAGGATTCTGCAGTTTGGGCTGTAGTTTCCACTGGCCCTGGGGCCTTGAAAGATTCCACTTCGGTTTTGAGAAGTGAGAAGTTCGCTTTTGAGAAGTTTTTCACTGTGGTTTTTTGGGCTGGGGGTGGGGTCGGGATGTGGACATCCAGTGAAATTAATTTATGATCTGATCTTACCAATGAGGGATATACTTCTGGTGTGGAGCATATATCTTCACTTTCTCCTGATTCTTGCTTTAAGAAGCTGAGAGATTATTTTTCTCCAGTTTGATGAGGTGTACACAGCAAAGGACCAATAACTGCTGTGTGTGTGTGTGTGTGTGTGTGTGTGTGTGTGTGTGTGTGTGTGTGTGTGTGTGTGTGTGTGTGTGTGTGTGTGTGTGTGGGGGGAGTTGTATGTTAATTAAAGTAACTTGCCCTCTTCTTTTTTGATGTGTTGAAATAATCTGACTTGCAGAAATAGTGCTAATCTACATTAAATACATTAGAATACATTGGCTACTATGTGTTTGTGTGAAAAAAATGAAATACATTATTCTATAATTATTATGTTTACTGTAATCAGACATCTTAGGTGTCCACTGTTAGCAATTGGACTATGATTGCTGGGTATAAAGGCTATATTTTAATGAGAATGGCTCACCATCCTGTTGTGATCAAGTTAAACTGCCATTAGTCTGGTTTTGAAGAACTAGTGCACATTTGTGTAAAGCAGGTTGGAATATATTACTGTGGCCATTTTGTTTACCATAATCCTCATGAGGCTATAATTTATGGGTTTGAGCAATGATGGAATACAATGACAGCTTTTCAAATTGTCTTAAATGAGAAAGGTGACTTCAAAATAACATACATGTATGAGTGGTCCCAAAAAGTGTTTGGGAGGGGCTGAGGATGTGATATCATTTATTATTAGCTCTGTGCAGTGCTGGTACATTTTCTGTGTTTTTTAACATAGTTAAAGAATGTTTTATGGTTGTTGTTTTTTTTTTTTTTTTTTTTTTTTGCTTTGGTGGCTATTTTAACCTCATATCTAGCATTGGTTAACTTTATCAGAAGCAGTTCCTTATTACGTTTAGCAAGAGTGTTTCTGACATCTTGAGAACTATATTTATTATTGTATACAATTAGATTTCTTTTCTTTTATTGTAAAGCCTGTTTATATCTGGGTTTCAGTATAAGGGTTTATTTTTAAATTCCTTCAGAGGCTATTCAACATCAGCCTCCAAACTGACTTTGTGACAAATGAATGGGGGGAAACAGCAGTCTTCCCCCTCCACAAAGCTGGGACTTCAATGGACCCAAGTGATTATAGATGCATATGTTTGACCAGCCTTATTTGTATGGCCATGGAATACAAAAAATATGGACTACTTCTTTTAATTACTTTAACATATTGAGCATAAGCGGATCAATTACCTACACAGGGCCATCTTGGAGACACCCTCCATAATACTCACAACAGACACCACAAAGGCTTGAGAATTCTATCTATGAACAATGTGGACTTTTGGCAATGTTCTGGCAACAATCAAGTTTAGTTTATTCCACCTTAAGACCCACTGGGTCTCTCAGACAATTCTGTTAGTTAATATGATAAGCATTTATATTTTGTTTCTGAATGCTAAAATAATGTTTTGCATATCCCATTGATTCTGGATGCAGTTATTTAATTACAATCTCCCAATATGATCCACTTCAGGTGCATTGGCAGACTCTTTAGTGGGAGATCTGATGAAGCCATTAGTGAAATCACAGCAGAAACACCCACAACATTAACTGGTATCATTGGCAAAAATATTTCCTGTGTGTGCTAATAAATATGTATTCATATTCTTATTACTTGAGTATAAATGTGTTACTGCTATCTTTGTGTGTGGAGATTTCTCCTCAGGTGTCCACTGAAAATGGGGTACTGGCCCAGTTGGACTAACCCAGTTAACAAAAGACAAATGCATAAATAATAAATAAACAAATTTTATATTGCAATGACTATCTTTGCTAAGAATAGAGTGAATGGATTATAATGAAATCTGAGCTTAAAGGGGGTGAAACCCTGAACACACCCTGACACTCCCCCCACCCCAGGGAGAATATGCTCAGTGGTGGGCCAAACAAGAGGGATGCCCTATTTGCATGTATATAAGATTCTATAAAACTCAGAAATTAAATCAGACTAACACAGCACTCATCTGCCTCAATACCAATAAAGAACAATATGAAGAAACAGCTTCCTGAGATTTTTTGGATTCCATTGCATTTAACTTCAACCTCTTACAGACAGCAGGTGCAACTAGAGCTAGAACCTCTACCCACAGGGGACAAACAATTTCTGACAACCAATGTCTAAGGACCTAGTCATTTGGCCACCTAACACCAACTGCATCTCCCCTCGAGATCACCACCCTAACGTTCAGATGACAGAGAATACATGGCAAGTAAAAACTCAGTGAGAAGAGATCCAGACCATTGATGGTGTGACACCCATTATAGCTATCCTAATGGTGGTGTAGTGCTTTGATCTTTTACTTAGTTTGGTTCATCACTAGACCCCCAGAAAGTGAGACTGTCAATCATCAGGAATAACCTGCAACTGGGAAGCACCATTATCAGTTTTGCAATTTGTTCTAAGAACTGTCCAGGCCAAAGTTAGAGTACAATGTCCATTTTCAGTCATCAAACAGATGTAAGGACTTTAAGTAGGTAAACAGAATTTGTGAATGAGTCTCAACAAGATGCAGAATGCAGATATATTGGAGTTGTTAATGTCAAAGGCAATATATTGAACACAGAATTGCACCTTCAAAATATTGTGATTCTGTGGTGTTAATACGGATTATCAATATTGTCTGTAAATTGTCTGGGTGTTGTCAGTAGTTGCATAGCCCAACATTGCAATGTAGTGTCAACTATCCCTTACACCCATTGTTGTGTGATTGTGGAGTTAGTATAGGGAAGGGGGGATGTGGTGTGAAAGGCAAAACATACTTGTTTTTCTACATTGTTTCAGTATTTGTATTTTTGATATGCAAGAAATAGATATTTTGTGTTGCATGATATTAGTACCACTGTTATTACTTTCAGTTAATCGTTAGGGACTCATGCACTACATAGAGTTACTGAATTGTGAGGAGAATGGCCAGGCAGCTGGGGTATGAAGGCAATCTTGGACAGACATAATGTATATAGCAGAAAACAGAACATAAAGGGGTGTAATGCAATTCAATAGCAATGTTTTGGAGCAAGAGAGTGGGGTGAATTTGGCTCAAGATGAAGGACATGGGGAGAACAGGATGTGGATAGTAATTAACAGGATGGATAAAGACTCCAGGAAATAGTACTTTAGTGAAGGGTAATGGGGTTCTGCAACGCTGCATGAGGTAAAGTGCAAGTCATTAGGGAAGAATGAAGACATCTGGGAGGTACTAAGGAAAGTACTGGGTAAGATAAGTGTTTTGGTTCTCTGTAGTACATTAAAATAACCTCGGCTTCACCTCCTCTTTTTTTGTTTTTTTGTGTTGCATTCCTTTATTTTCTTCAGTCATCTAAGCTGCATGCTATTGTACATGAAAATATTAAGCAATGTTTACGCAGTATGTCAAGAATTCTGTTATCAGTTTGTGTTTATACAATTTGCAATTATAAGGATGGTTGAGTGTTGTTGGGTAACTGTCTCATGTTTCACTGTCAGATGGCATTTTAAAGTCCGAAATGTAGCTCAAAATTAATGTTTTCAGGTCAGTGTATAATTAAACAATGATGTTTTTTTCTTTTATTCTCTTATGCTGCAGCCACAACTACATCTGTGGTTTGACTCCTGAAAACACTTAAATGACCTTTTACTATGTTAGACCCTCTACCCCTTTTTACTGTTTCTATGTTTCTTCTGTGTCTCATGGTTCTGTTCACACTCACCACTTGGGTACATCAGTCTCACCACTAATATCAGTTGCATTATGTGCCACTAAGTCACATTAAGCAAATACATGTATTGCTCACCTTCTGCTTAAGGTTAGGGGATTTGCTTCTATTTTTCTGCAAAGTACATGATATAGTGTAGGGCCAGTTCTGTCTTACATATTTTTATTATTTTCTCACTTACTGTTTCCTCGCCTCCTACCTAATATTATGTAACATTTCTCCTTGCCTTTCTCTTCAGTGTGATACCTTTCCTTTTCTGTGTTTCCTCTACTGACCATTCATTTTCTTGCTAGTTGAGAGCCACTCTTGGTGTAACTTTTGTCCACACTGCCACAAAATGGATTTGTGCTGCTGGCCCCAGTGCCAGTCCTCTTTGTGTACTGCATAAGTACTCAGGGGAGGGGCATGCAATGGGTGTAATGTTGGGCTGTTACTAACTTCTCTAACAGGGATCCCTCCCCTCCCTTCTCAAACAGGTGGCTCCACTGGTGACTCATTAGTGAGAAACATGCACCACAACATACCCTCAGTCTCCTCCCTGGCAGATGCAAGCAAGCACTGCTTCCTAGTTCCTCTTCCCTTCTGGCTGGCTTCACCATGTCCTGATTCTTGAAGCTGCATTACCAGGGTTGTAGTCTGTGCTCAATCCCTGTTTGCCATGGAGGTAACATCTGATGTAAATCCTTGTAGCTTTCCATGGTGTAGTAACTTTGCCTCCTTTCTTGCATATCTCATCTCATAGACGTCTGTGAATCTAAGTGTGGTGGTATGCTGTCCAGTAATCACTTCTCCACGTACCTCTGCTTCTGTAAATGCTCTCATTCTTTCCTGCTCCCTACTTCTGTTTAATGGTCTTCTAGTGCAACATTTTGTATGCCTTGTTTCTCCATTGACATGTTGATTATTCCACCTGCTCCAGCTCTGGAAAGTCTGTATCTTTACTTTTCTGCTTTCTCAACGTGAGTCCATTTGCCTCCTTCTAGCTGCCTTACAGATGCTAGTCTCTGTGTTGCACACTAATTTCAAGACTATGCATAAATAGGATCATAAGCTCATTCTAACTGTTGCTCGCATAGCCCTTCCCCCACTCAACTTAGGGCTTACTGCGGTTTTATTCTCATGATTCGTGATATCAGTCACAACCTGATTAATTAAGCATCCTTTTATCAACATGCCTCTAGATGCCTTTCATTTCCTTTCACTGTCATTGCTGCAGGATTGCCTGTTCATTCTGACACCTCATCAGGTCTACTTTTTTAGACTATTTCAACATCATTACCTACACTGTAGATTGATTTCACAGGATGTTAATAACAGCAGTGCTTGTTTTTTTTAAACATTTTGTACAGTTAGCACAGAGGACTACTTCTCTGAGCTGTTAATTAGCTACTTCCTGTGCCCAAGTTACAGGAAGTAATTCTTTTCACTTTCAGTTGTCTGTTGTGTGACTGAGCAAGTCATTTAACCAGAGAGTGTTCCTAATTTCCCCTAAAATGGGGCAATTTATCATTTGGGCATTATCAGTCAGCAAATTGATAAAATAAGAAATGATACACGTATTACAGTAATTAATTGCATACATCTGTCTTTTCCTCTCTCCACCTCCTGATGAGAACAGATTCATATAATCCTGTCTGTAGCCAATTCCTCAATGATTAAAGCTTTAGTTTACCTTTCTGTATACCTTCCACTCTTATTTTGCTTGGTAGTGGCAGTCAGATAAATCTAGGTACATATTATTCCTTGATCAACTCTAGTGGCTATTTCAGTCTATCACAGTCCATTTATTTCTGAGGTATACAGTGAGGTGGATTAAGTGTATCTAGGACTCCTTGCATTTTTCAAACCCTGAGCCTCTCACCCCTATGCACACTTTGCTTGAAACACTGGACCATGCATAAATGCACATGTTCTTTTGGATTCTCCCTTCAAATGTAAGACTGTTCAAACTGCTATCATTGTAATCCAGGAATGTCCATATCCATCAATTACAGCTACTCGACTGTGTATACCTCAAATGTCAATCTGTGATAAAAAAATGGCCACAGTAAAGTATTCAAATTTGCTTTACACAAATGCACATTAGTCCCACAAAGCCAAAATAGCTGTTGACCTTTATTTTAACAGCAGAATTAGCTATTCTCATCCACAGAGAACTCCCTGTGCCCAGTAATTATGAACCAGTTGTTGGCTACGCATATTTTAAATGTCTTTTAAGCTGATCGTTACATTATGGTCAACCATTCCCATTCACAAACAGCATCTGTATCTAGCTATTATAATGTTATTATTTTATGCCTACACCTCAGATATTTAATTGTGGAAAAAGAAAATAATTATGAAGACACTAATGTATTTCAAGCTTGTTTCACACAGATACACAATGTCTTATTATTCCAGCTTATTTCGTATAAACACAAACTAGTCCTACAAAGTCAGACTGTTTAAACTGAGCAAAGAAGAGGGCAAGTTTATTTTATTTTATTTCTCCTATAGGCAGCGCCACTCAGCAAGAAATTATAGCCACTGTGTTGTGTAAAGGTCATCTAGAATAAAAAGTAATATCTCTCAACCTCTAAATGCAAAAATCAGGGACAAAGCCAAAAAAAGTGAGAGACCAATGGCCCAAAATCAGAGACATATTTTAAATATTGCATTTTTTACTTAGAAAGTTGCTAGAATAACCATTTTTATATTGGCATGTATTGCTTGAAGGATATGAAGTATGAAAACACAAGTGTCTGTTATTATTTAGTGACCACAATCCCCAACAATTTGCTGGAAAATGTAACTTTTATGAAGAACAGACCAAAGGTATGAGGCAAACTCAGGGACATTCTGTTTAATCAGGGACAGTCAACTTTGTTTTGCAAAAACAGTAGCCAAAGAGTTCATACAGTCAACACATTAGTTCTTAAAGCCAGACTTAAACTGAGCAAACAAAGAAAGTTTTCCAGAAAACTATGAATACTGTGAGGCACTGACCAAAAGTATTAAGCAAAGACAGGTCCAGGACATTCTGCAAAATCAGAAACAGTTTCAACTTTTTTCACATCAACAGTATTCAAGCAGTAAATAACTAAGCTGCAAAAATGTAACTAGAATGAAAATGTCATTGCCTTGGTTCCATTTGTCAGCAGGAACTTTCAAGTTTACTCCAGCAAACAGCTGCCCACTAATGGAATACCAAAAACAGGTGTTCCCATTCCATCTTTCAATCCATCTTGCTGTTTTTAAAAATAGTAACTCTCCACTAAACCTTAACTTTTTAAACAGGTAAAACTCAAGTTACCTACTTTCACATCTAACTTCTCTAGTGCACACTGCAGAGTGCATTCTTTTCAATCTTACCTTTAAACATCCCTGTGACTAGCACTTTCTCTAATACCTGCTGGAAAGCACTAGGAAGCCTTAAACTCATACAAACACTGAACTCTCCTTGTTAACAAGGAGAAATTAATAGTAGGCACTAAACAGCCTATAATTGCAAAGTACCTTGCTAAGGAAACAGCTCCTATACTTTACAAAAAAAAAAAGCCCCAAACCAGGCATGTCCAAGGGTCAGCTTCCGATGGTTTCTCCTGTCCACCTGGTGAATCTGGGCATACTGGGGCAATGCAGCAATTGCCTCATGTACACAGGCAACCCTCTCCTCCTACCACCCAACACTACAACCTGTGAGAGATGCACTTACATAGCCAAAATGGAAGCAAAGCTCTCTCCACCCAAGATTGTGCTAAACAGTCAAGAGGAGAAGGTTAACACCCACACTACACCTCAAGCAACACATAGCCCTTCTAAACCCACACCACCAACACCCACATATAGCAACACTAAATCCACATATGCAGAGGCCCTTAACTGTAACCTGCCTAAGCAACAAGACCTCTGAAGCTGAAACGCAAACAAACACCAATCACAACCAATGTGTCACATAGTTCACAACACCAGTGTGCCACCCAGCAACAGCCCCTAAGGCAAGACAATGTACCTAACACTTTAGTCATAGGTGACTCTATAGTCCGGCACACTGATGTCCCTCTCACCAGGTTGAATAAGGAGAAAATTACAGTCAGCTGCCTGTCGGGTGCCAGGATCCGCCACATAACGCATGCACTCAAGTCACTCCACAACAAGTACAAATATGACTCTGTCATTGTCCATGTTGGAGTGAATGACTTGAGACGCACCTCCCTGGACTACATGAAAAGAGACATGGAAGAGCTCTCGGATCATGTGGCCCAGGCAGGTATGACCCTAGCCCTGAGTAGCATCCTGCCTTCGCCCAGAATGATACCACAATATAAGGATAAAATGATTGACTTCAACAATTGGCTAAGCTTATGGTGTCATTCAAAGGGGATCCAGTATCTGTCTGCCTGGGATGACATGATTGACAGACCACGATGCTTTGCCAGAGATGGTCTGCACCTGTCGCCCCTGGGATTCAGGTTACTGGCTAAGGCTCTTGCCACCCCTATAGTGCCTTTTTAGGCAAACTTCAAAGGACAAAACCACCACCGTAACAGGTACAAGCATGCAAAATCTGAAGGTAATGCTACTCAATGCTAGAAGTCTAAACCTCAAAATGCACTCTCTCGAGGCACTCCTAAAAATGGAGAACATCGATATCTGTGCAGTAACTGAGACCTGGTTCAAGGCTCCAGAGAGCACCCCTGCAATACCAGGCTACAACTCTTACCACACTTTTCGGGCACCAAACCAGGACCGAAACACTAAAGGTGGAGGAGTGTCAATATTCACCAAGGATATTCACACCACCAGGCTAGTTGGCCAACACAATGTGTCTGAAATTCTCCAAGTGCAACTAACACTAGGTAAGACTGCAATCCAAATTGTAGCTTGCTACAGATCCCCCACCATACCCCAAGATTCTCACTACACCTTTCTAAACATACTGGAAAATATTAAGATAGAACCAAACACCCTAATACTGGGTGATTTTAACTACCCTGCCATTAACTGGGAAAACTACTCATGTCCCAACACCTTTGCGTAACGGTTCTTGGAATTCATAAATTCCAACGCCCTGGATCAACTAATCCATAGTCCTACCAGGGGCTCCAATATCCTAGACCTGGTCATTACCAACATGGGAAATCAATGCTCCATACCTATGGTCACCCCTCGTTAGTCAGGTCTGACCATAAGCTAATCACCCTTAACATCCACATCCCACCCCACCCCCAGTAAAGAAACCACCATAAAAAACTTCTCCAAAGCCAACTTCATGCTACTTAAGTCAGAAGTGACAAACTTCATGACACCCATGCAGACGGGAACTGAAACTGCTGAATCCTACACTAAGGCACTGTACAAGCACATCCACTCATGCATGAATCGTGCCATCCCAAATAGAACCAAAATGCTCTCATCCAAAAAAGGAAGCCAATCTGGTGGTCCCCTGCCATAAACAAACTTTACAACAAAAGGAAGAAACTTTTGCAGAAAAGAGGAAAATCCCAGGATGCAAAAAACTCCCTTACTAGCCTCAGTAAGAAACTGAGATGCCTCATAAAATCCTCCAAAGCTAGTTATGAAAATAAAATTGCCAAAGATTCCAAAGACAACCACAAAGCATTCTATAACTATGTCAAAAATCTAAATGGCAATGCTCAGATCTGCTCTGAGCTAAAACAGAATGGCATTAAATATACTGATCCAAAGGATATTGCCAATATCCTGGCAGATCGATTCAGTGCCAACTTCACCCCTCTCACCCCCTAAATGGCCCATCTCAATACCGGAAGATTGCCAAATTCCAGTAATAACGGCCACACAGGTACAAAACGCACTCTCTAAAGCCAAGAATACAGCATCCATGGGACCAGATGACATCCCAGGCTGTGTACTACATGAACTACAATATGAACTGGCACCTCACCTAAGTGTCATGTTTAATCATAGCCTCACCTCAGGTTTCGTGCCCACTGAGTGGCGTAGAGCTACAGTTATCCCAATCCACAAGGGAGGATCCACCTTGGATCCCGGAAACTACCGTCCCATCAGTCTGACAAGCCTTATCTGCAAGGCCATGGAGCATATTATCATGGAACTTATAAACAAAGACATTGGCAACCTTCAAACACTGGACCCCACCCAGTTTGGGTTTGTGAAGGGCCGATCTTGTCTCCTGAACCTGATTAACTTCTTTGAATCAGTCTCCAGAGCCATGGACAAGGGTAAGGTGGTCCACACAGCCTATCTAGACCTTGCCAAGGCCTTTGACACCATCCCCCACTCTGGAATCATAGATAAACTTACTAAGTTGGGCATTAATCCCTATGTCACCCAATGGGTTGCTAAATGGCTTACTGATAGAACCCACACTATAAAAGTAGCTGACTCCAAATCCAGCTCCAGACAAGTGACAAGTGGAGTACCTCAGGGTTCAGTCCTGGGGCCGCTCTTGTTTGGCATCTACTTCTCTGAAGTACAGGTCAACACTAAGGGACTCTGGCTAACAAAGTTTGCAGATGACTGCAAACTGGGAGCCATTATTGAATCCCCAAATGATGTGGATACTCTACAAAAGGGCCTTACAGAAACAGATGCTTGGTGCCAGAGCCATGGGCTCAAGCTCAATGCCAAGAAATGTATTGTTATCCCCTTTGGGAAAAACATGTATCCATGAATTACCATATAGGTGGCAGTACACTAAACACAGAAAGTGTGATAAGAGACTTAGGAACACAGGTGGACAGTGGTCTCACGTTCGATAACCACATCGCCACAACAGTCAGGAAATCCTTCTATGTGGCACACCTCATCACGAAGGGCTTTTCATCCAGAAAAAAGGAGGTCATTGTCCCACTGTACTCATCCCTCATTAGACCCATTATAGAATACAACACCCCATTTGGTATGTACCTCTCAAGACATCTGCAACAACTGGAAAGGCCTCAGAAATACCTCACTAAAAGAATCACAGGCCTAAAGCAAATGCCCTACGCTGACCGCCTTAAAAAACTCCAACTATACTCTGTCGCATATCGTCTACTCAGAGGCGATCTCTGCTTAACATACAAGGCCATGTCAAACCCAGAGCTGTTGGACATGCTACACTTAAAGAAATCCCAATCCCTCAGAGCTACACGCTCCAGGGATCTAAACCTTGTCATCACAATAAACAAAACATGCTGGAGGGATAGGTTCCTGACCCAGAGACTCCCTAGACTCTGGAATAGATTGCCCATACATGTCAAGCAGAGTGCCTCTTTGGACCTCTTCAAAAGGAACCTTGACGACTGGATGGGAGAAAGGAAATTCACCCCAGGGATCACGTCAGTCGCCCTGCTAGACAGGGGTCCAGGAAAGTAAATAATGTGGGAAGAAATAGCCAGGGAATTGTTATGGCTAGGCTTGTATAGGCCCTAGGGCTGATAGCCTAGTACCAACCTATGAACCTATGAACCTATGAACCAAGGTCCTGTTCTAGGCCCATTACTGTTATCTTTATTCATTAATAATATTAGTGAAGAGGGCTTACCTGAAGTTAACATTACCTTCTATGCAAATATCTTATTACTCCAGGGAAACAGATGCCCCACAGTTCTGCAATCTGGACTCCATCAATCCTTCTCAGATCTTTGTTAATGTTCTAAAAAAAAAAAAAACTGCAAATCAGCCAAAAGTAAAAAAAAAAAAAACAATAGTGTGCTTTTTCCTTCCCCTCCTAGAGCTTCTCAACTTCCTGTCCTTACTATCTCAAACAATAACCACAATTGTATTCCTTTTGTAACTGAATACAAATACATAAATTAATCTTTATATCCCACACTGACAATATCATTAATAAAGTCCTCTCACAACTAAAACTCTACCATTGGATCATACCTCTCAACCTCAGGCAAGAAATCTGGACAAAGCCATAAATGGGGGGGGGGATGCCCACAAATAGGGACACATTTTAAATACTGCTCTTAAAAACTTAGATAGTTGGTAGAATAACAGGTTTTGTATTGGCATGGATTTTCTAAAGACTATGAAGTTTAAACTTCAAATGCCTGTCATTAATTTGCGAATTCAATCCTCAATGAATTGCCAATGATTTGCCAGAAAATCAAAATTTTATAAGGAACATACTAAAAGTACAAGTAAAAAATCTGGACATTCTGCCAAAATCTGGACAATTGAGAGGTATGCTTTGGATATTACATCTATTATCTCCCACTGCCTCAAAACACTGGTCAAGAAAGTAATTCTCCCTAAATTAGAACATTGTCTTCCAATAATTTCTTTATACTCTGCTAATAACACTCAAAGACTAAAATTCACTGAGAATAAAATTATCAGATTTGTCCTTCTTGCTGAAATCCATGTACACCACTGTAAACCTCTAAATTCACTATGCATTACTGAAAGGACCACTTATGTTCTTTCTGCCCTTCTATATAAAATTCTAAATGATGGCTACTGCACCCCCCCCCCTCTGAAAAGAAGCCCCCTAATCAGTGAACAGTTGCACTCCATAAGGAATTCCAAAGGGAGCTTATCACTCAATCATCCCCCAGTTAAAACAGTCATTGGTGAATAAGTCTTCTCAAGGACAGGCCCAGCTTTCTGGGACAAAGTACCAGCTGAAACAAAGCATCAAAATGCTGTTATTAAGTTTAACAACTTCCTTTCTGAGCACCTCTTCAAGGCAGATGGTTGCAAATGCTTTAGGGATAATGGAGCACTTATTATGGGAATAACTGTTTTGGTATATTGGCAAGCCAGAAGGGCGTTATTGCCCATGCCTGAAATATTTGTATGTATGCATGAAAAGAAAAATATATCTAAAAGGCATGCAGTTCTAAAACTGCTTACAGTGTCTCAGTTTTCCATTTAATTTTCCTTACTCCAGTGTTCTCGTCTTAGTCTCAGTCTTTCAATTTAATCTCTACTTTTTTATTCATTCCTATTTGAGGTTTTAATGAAATTCAGTTTTAAACTGTTAAGAAATGATTTCACGTAGCCAAACTATATTGTAACCTGTGTAAACTGATAAAACTTAATGTAAACATGCTACTTTATTAGAAAAATGTATAAGAGTTGCATAACATTCTATTTCATAAAAGCTGTATAATAACTGTACATGAACTTGTTAAAGTTTTGAAGTTATAAAACATAGTGGTAACTTTCAGGGGCACATTTGCTTTACTATTAATTTACTTTCCTTTTTGTTGCTCACATTCAAGTTGGAAGAGGTTTTAAACAAAAAAAAAAAAAAAAAGGAAATTATAGTGTGCTGTTAATTTTATTTTAGGTTTACTGTTTACACAGTTCTCTATAACCAGACCCACAGAATGATGTCATAGTAGATACTGGGGGATAATTTACATACATCTACATATAATTTTATGTAGCAGGGTACAAGGAACCTGAAAGGTAACACTCAGCAGTGTGCAGAACTGGTGGTAAATGACACAACCTTCACTGACCAGAGTGACATAGTGAATCTATTGGCTGATACATTTTGCTCTAACTTCTTCTTCTTTCCCACTACCCCCTGTGAAATCTCTTTTAGCATAATCTCCCAACTGTCCAAAAGGGAGCAGGTCCTAGTGGTACTCACTAAGGTCAAAAACACTGTTTCAGTGGACCCTGGCAATATCCCTGATTGCCTCCTAAATAGCCTAAACACATGACCTAACAGTACCACTAGAGGCACTCTTCAACTACAGCCTCAAAACATGTTACGAGCCAGGTGAATGGAGGGGCACAGTGGTCACCCCTCTTCATAAGGATAGACCATCAACTGATCCTGGGGACTACAGATATCAGTCTGACAAGTCTAATATACAAAGCAACGGAATGAATTATTATCATGGACATGATCATTAAGGACACTGGAATGCTATAGACACTGGACCCATCCCAGTTTGGCTTTGTTAATGGAAGGTCTTGCATCCTTAACCTGGTAGACTTCTTCAAGAGGGTCACTATGACTGTGGATGAGGGGAAAACAGTGCAAACCAGCTACTTTGACTTGGCCAAGGTGTTCAATATGATACCCCACGATATTGTCGACAAACACTCAAAACTAGGAATAAATCCCTACATTTTTATTTATTTAACATTTATTTATTTATTTAACATTTGTTTACTGGGAAAGTCCAACTGGGACAGAGCCCATTTTCAGCAGAAGCCTGGGAAGAAATGCTCCAGATGCATGTCTTTGGAATGTGGCAGGAAACCACACAAATGCAGGGAGGACATGCAGACTCCACAAAGAAGGTACCACAGGTGAGAATTGAACTGGAGAACCTCTTGCTATGAGGTGACAATACTAACCACTGCAACACTGCATTGCCCATGCATAATTCACTGGATTGCTGGCTGGCTGATAGATAGGACCAGAGAAGTCAAGATCAGTGAGACCACCTCCACCAGGATACTGGTCACCAGAGGAGTACCCCAGGATTCTGTGTTGGTCATCTACTTCTGGAAAGTCATTCATATTGTGGCTTCACTACTACATTATAACCTTTAATTTTCATTGTGAGGAGTTCCATCTGCAAGAGCTAGTTGACAGCTTGTCTTTCTAGAAAGTAGGAAACTCCTGCTGATGCATTTAGCATAGAAATACAGTTACCTATAACATTAACTTAGGTAGTGAAGCATCATGGGTCCAGTCTTCCATGATGTTATAGTATGGATTTTCTGGTCCAAGAAAGAATTTAGTGTGCCGTCCTAACCCACAAAATAAAATGCAAAACAATGCATGTTTTTGCATCAAAAACTGCATAATTTAGTTTTGTACATGATTAGGAGGATATATCTAACTTCATGTATGTGTTTCTTACACTTACTTCAGAAATTGACCAATGTACTCTATCGTATCAGAAGTGTTTAAGTTAAGTTTACTTGCTCTGATTATTGTATCTAAATCTCAGTTGTGGCTGAATAGGGTCCCTGGACCAGTCCACCTATGCGGTTATCAAATAGTAAGTTACAAAATATTTAATTAATTAATCGTCCTTAAAGCCACATTTTAAGCAAATAGGGTATCCCCAGCCAGATCTTTATTTAGTGGCTGCAGTCCTCAATGCAGCACTGACTGCCTACATCTAGTTGACTGCCTAGAGCTGCCACCTTTTGAAATGTCTGAAGTGGGACAGAATGGGTGTGACCAACAAAATTGCATCAGTACTGGGCATGTCTAAAATGACATTATTATGTGATTTGGACAAAACAAAAGAAATGATATGACTAGATGTCATTGGAAACATGCTGCAGTGACATGAAGACAGTAGCACAACACTGCAAAACTTCTTTATTTCTAACCTGGAGCTCTCAGACATTTCTAACTGATGAGAACACACATTTTACAGCCTTACAGAGCCTGGATTTATTTAAGATATATAAAAGTTAACTGCATGTAGGTACTAGTGATTAAAACAGTTCAAATATATACCACCTCCCATGGAAGGGACTTTGGCCCCCATATCCCTTTTTTGCCCCTCATTGTTGACACTTGGAGCCTGTCTTCATTCACTGGGTATATATAGCACTCCTTTCCTTCCCCATGCTTGTGGCCTTTGAAGAGGTTGAGGCTCCTGGAGCAGTGTCGTGTTGCTGGCCAAGAAGTTTTATTTTCCTGTTGTGTCTTATCTTCCATTCCTCTGCAGACACCTGTTGCTTCCAGGGTTGGACAAGCAATGCGATAGTTCTGGGGAATCATCCTATCTACTTGGTGACTTAGGAAATGTCCACCTATTTCTTCAAGTATATAACATACAATTTTTTTTTCTGAGGAATGAGTACCCTATCTTATCCCGCTCTGTGTTGTACCATGATAGAGCTCTGACTATGACCCTGATGACCCAAGAGATGGTGCCATGATAATGACCCAGATGACCAAAGATCAACCAATGGCTAGGGTTTCAAGGGGTTGGGAAGGGACAGGCGAGAAGAAGCAGTTTTGCCAGCTTGCCTACTCTGATAGGGAGGGGTGGGGAGGTTTCTGCCTAATGTAAAGGCACATCCTTGGTGATGGGAAAGTGCCATAATCACAGGCAGACTGCTGTTAATCCACAGCATTTGAAGATGGGGGCCTGTAGCCATCTTACATTACATGCTTGATGCATGTGATGTCACTAGCACCACTCTTTTAAAACATACCAAAAAAAAATTATCCCCTTGCATGCAAGACCAGTATAGGTAAAGCTGTAGGCTACTCTGCTCCACTTCCCTTACCCAACCCATCAATGCTGCAGTCTCAGTCCAGGGGAAAAGGACTGTGGACACATATGGTAAAACATTGCAACCAGGCAGCTTATAGCCAGCTGGGCATGCCAATGGGGAAAAAGAATTAATATCCTATAAAATTTAATACATATCATGTTTCCATAATTATCAATGTTTTACTTATGAAGTACAAAGAAACATTTTGTGGCATAAACTAAATTAAAACCTAAATTAATGACAACTCAGTAACAGCAATTTGCATGAACTTTTACAATACCACCCGGCACATGACAGTTTTGAGGTGTGCTTGACTCCCAACTCTGTTAAATGCATAAAACTGTATTAACATTATATACACAAATGTTCTTTTACCACAGTGAAAGCTGCCAGTAAACTCCATTAAACAAAATTGAAACACTTGATTTTGCACTGCTACAGGTAATCTTTGGTGTGAAGTGCGGTGAGCTTATCAGATACCTTCCTGTCCCAGGGGACAGGCTCTCAATTTTTCTGAAGACTTTTTCTCCAACAGGGAATGCAAAGATTAATGTCCAAATAATGAAACAGATGGAAAAGTTATCTATAATCATTATTTTATGCATTTATTTACTGTCTGAAATCTATTTGTCAACTGAGCCTCTGTTAAGATGTTTATGGAAATTGACCATTAACTTTAACAGCCAATCAGTTAAATTGTTCTGTTTAATGATCAAATTGCAAGTCCAGTTTATTGAGGCAAAACTTCTTTAAAGAAAAAAAAATGGGACATTTATTTATTTATTTAGTATTTATTTTATATGTAGATATACTTTTTACTTAAATAAATAAATAAATATATAACATTCCATGAGATGAAATACACAAACAGTAGGCACCACGAGTATATAGAGGTATGTAATTGCATCATCTGTCATATTTAACTTTTTTTAGAATTAAAACCAAAACACAAGTTTTCATTTTCTAGCTATTATTATATTCAACACGTATGCTAACTAAATGAATAAGTAGTACAGAACATAATAACACTTTTTTAAAACAAAATTATTTTCCTGGTCAGTCATGGGACCACTTAAAGCTGTGGGTCCCAGGCATCCACCTGAATCTTCCATATAATCTACCTCTGGGTAAACACATTACTTATACCAATCTATGAAGCATCAAGAAAAAATATATATACAATTCCTGAGTTCATGATTACAGAGTACATCCTTTATATCAATATCTGAAACTTGACTCAAGAATAGTGTTGTCATTCCACCTACTTTCCTCACTACTCACACCTGGGAAAAGTCCTTTGCTCCCAGTAGCAAGGATAATACAGTATATTTGATGATCTGCCCTTTAATTAATTTATTTATATAGTTAGTACTAACTCAGTAAATCTACTAGTTACAACATCTCTTCTCAGTAGCAACCTAGAGTACATGCTGATTAAATAAGTTACTCAAAGTTTCACAGTTTTGCAAATGGAAATTGATGGAATCAAACCTAGGACTACAGAATTAAACTCAATAATAGCAAATGCCCTTAACCATCTGTACTAAGCAAACAGACAAGCCCCATCCTTGGCTTTCTCATTAACCAAGCCAAACTGGGATAGTTGTAGACCGGAGGGGCATAAAAATAAAAGTGACCACTTTGTTATTTCATCCATTGCACTCTTATTCCTTTGATCTTTGCTTGTGTCTCCCAAACTCTTATACAATTAATACTGGTTTCCCATATCAAATACCTACCTCATTTCTGTCCTCACCAAATATAACCTTACGACTTAATTCATTTGACAGTCAGATCACCCCCTCCCCTCCTGCAAAAGGGAACGACAGTCTTCTGGGTTAGACCTTTACTAACTGTCCAAAAACAGCATTAGTAGTGCTAAAACACTAAACACAACATTTTTTTTTATCAGAAACTCTTTAAGATCACTAATTCTTCATAAAGGTTAAAGGTGTCTAACCTGGCACAGTTTTGTTTCTTTATTTGTAATTATAATTATCTACTCAGTTTTGAATTAATTTACTCCAGATGAAAATATATGATATCTCAATCTAATTTTAACTGTGCCCTTCAAGATATACAGTTCTTGTGTTTTACTAAGAGACCATAGAGACACCATTGGCTAGATCTCTACTCATTTAAAAGCTACATGTAGGCATAAGCTGGGCTCTCGTTACAAACATGTTGTCTCTTAACAATTCTATATAAAGGAGGTCAAAGGGAATAAAACATTTTCTCCAGGAAACAGAATTGTGTTTTGAAAACACCCCCCAAAAAAATTCTGGCAGCAAAATTAACTGTCTGGAAGATACAGCTGTAGCTGTCATCCTTGTTTCGAATGATACCTTACTCCTAATTAGGGTTGTTGTACCTTTCTGTCAAATTGCTATTGCTTCCTCTCATCCCCCTGCACCACTTCTACTCACTTTTTGTCTTCATATAAGTAACATTTCCTGTCATTGATCTCATTCAGCCTCGACTTTTCATTTCAGATCTACCTCTAAATCATGTGGTAGTAAGCCATTACACAAACATCTTTCTCAGTGGTATGTAGTTACCTCTGTGCTCATTTTATAAAGCCATGCAATTTCTCCATCCTTCCTTTCCTTTTCTGTATTTTCAGTTGTTTTATATATTCATTTTCCTAGAGGTGTGAAAACAAATCCCAATTATTACCCTCGGCACTGCTGAAGATTCGGCAGATATTTCTCATCATTGTGTTATGTTCCTGCTGTCTCCCCTGTCAAATTGCTGAAACTTTCTACTTTTGAAAAGCTAGTTAACCAGCATCCTACATTATAATTGCATCCTGTAAAATCATCAAACTATTGATCATATAGAGTTCTTCGAAAGCCCTAAATGGCAACTCTATACGATATCTGAAAAAACATCAAGAAACAGAATGCAACATGTAAGACTGCACCCTTCTATGTGAGTGGCAGAAAGGCTGAAGTGTATAATGTTGGCAATGTCCCACCAGCTGCTCATTAGCATAGTGTTGCTCTCCATTACCTCTACAACATAAGGTAACCAGTTCGAGGTTTGCTCTGAATGGTAAATGTTTTCAGGATTATATTACCCATGGTACCATTTGGTATTATGATTGACATTTAATTATTTATTTAACTGAGGCCAAGTCTCTTATTTAACTGAGACTTTGTCTCAGTACAGTCACTTTGGACTGTGGTGTTTTACTATGGGGGTATTTGCTTTACTACATGAGCATGAGGTTTCCTACCTAAGGGTTTACCAATAACATGGAATGTCCAACTAGGGGCCAAGGCTTTCCAAGCTCTTGATCCAGGTTCTCAATTTTTTTCCAGTCATGTATACTGTCATAGTTAAGGACTTTCAATGAATTCTGTATGATCAATAGTTGGATGATTTTATAGGATTTGGTTGTAATGCAGAGATCCCAGTCAACCACCTGAATGCATATGGCTCACTATCTAATGTTGAATATGGCTTTAGAACTACCTGTAGTAGACCTAAATTATGTTCTTCTTCTCTAAGTCTGTTTACCAAAAGTGATCTGGGAAGTTTTACAAATGATATCTTGGCAGACTTTTTTTAAAGGTTTGACAATGTCTCACATCTTCTATGTATTTTTAAACTCTTCAAAGAATGTTTAGCAACAGTTCCTTAATCTAGTTCTCTGGCTATGTCACTTATATCTTTGTTTGACCATAAAGTCTCTTGTTTTTCCCATCCTTCCTTTGCTATATGTATGGCTCTAATAAAAGGCATGATTACACAATCCAAGCAAAAATCCACGGATACAGCAGAACGGCTTCAGCTAGATAAAACTTTAATATTAACAAAAAGCACACAGAGAATTAAAACAAAGTAGGTCAGTAAGTGCTTTCACATGGATCCACCACGCTTCCTCAGACTGTCATAATATCACCCACATTGGTCATCTATTTAAAGTAAAAGCCTTCTACAGGTTCTACTAATTATTAAATCAATTATCATAACAACAACTTCTATCAATTAGTGTCCACATCCTTCACTTACAGCCTAAGTAAAAAACTGAATGCTTAAAACTAAAAACATTATGAATAATTATACTATAAAAACTTGTTTTATATATATAAATATATATATATATATATATATATATATATATATATATATATATATATATATATATATATATATATATATATATATATATATATATAAAATCTTAATACTATTTTAAATATGTAAATATGTAATCATCATCATCATCCTTCGGCTTTTCCCGTTAGGGGTCGCCACAGCGGATCTTCTCTTTCTATTTCTTCCTATCCTCTGCATCTTGCTCTGTCACACCAACCGCCTGCATGTCCTCTCTCACCACATCCATAAACCTTATCTTAGGCCTTCCTCTTTTCCTCTTACCTAGCAGCTCCATCCTTAGCATCTTTTTTCCAATATACCCATCATCCCTCCTCAGCACATGTCCAAACCAACGCAATCTCGTCTCTCTTGCTTTGTCTCCAAACTGTCCAACATGAGCTGACCCTCTAATATACTGATTCCTAATCCTATCCATCCTAGTCACACCGAGTGCAAATCTTACCATCTTTAACTCTGCCACATCCAGCTCCGACTCCTGCCTTTTTGTCAATGCCACTGGCTCCAACCCATATAACATAGCTGGTCTCACTACCCTCTTGTAGACCTTCCCTTTCACTCTTACTGGTACCCGTCTGTGACAAATCACTCCTGACACTCTTCTCCACCCATTCCACCCTGCCTGTACTCTCTTCTTCACCTCTCTTCCACATTCCCCATTACTCTGAACTGTTGATCCCAAGTACTTAAACTCGTCCACCTTTACCAACTCTACTCCTTGCATCCTCACCATTCCTCTACCCTCCCTCACATTTACACACATATATTCTGTCTTAGCCCTGCTGACCTTCATTCCTCTGCTCTCTAGAGCATATCTCCACCTCTCCAGAGTCTCCTCAACCTGATTCCTACTCTCACTACAGGTCACAATGTCATCTGCAAACATCATAGTCCACGGGGCCTCCTGTCTGATCTCATCTGTCAACCTGTCCATCACCACTGCAAATAAGAAAGGACTCAGAGCTGATCTTTGATGTAATCCCACTTCCACCTTAAATGGATCTGTCTCTCCCACTGCAGTCCTCACCACTGTCACACTACCCTCGTACATATCCTGTACCACTGTTACATACTTCTCTGCCACTCCCGACTTCCTCATACAATACCACAACTCTTCTCTAGGCACCCTGTCATATGCTTTCTCCAAGTCTCCAAAGACACAATGCAACTCCTTCTGACCTTCTCTGTATTTCTCCAATAACACTCTCAGAGCAAACATTGCATCTGTAGTGCTCTTGCCTGGCATGAAACCATACTGCTGATCGCTAATCATCACCTCCCTTCTTAACCTAGCTTCTACTACTCTTTCCCATAACTTCAAGCTGTGACTGATCAATTTTATCCCTCTGTAGTTACTGCAGCTCTGCACATCACCCTTATTCTTAAAGATAGGTACCAAAACACTTTTTCTCCACTCCTCAGGCATCCTCTGACTTTCCAAAATTTCATTAAACAATCTAGTTAAAAATTCCACTGCCATTTCTCCTAAGCACCTCCATGCCTCCATTGGGATGTCATCTGGGCTAACAGCCTTTCCATTCTTCATCCTCTTCATAGCTGTCCTTACTTCCTCCTTGCTAATCTGTTTCACTTCCTGATTCACTATCCCCACATCATCCAACCTTCTCTCTCTCTCATTCTCTTCATTCATCAGCCCTTCAAAGTACTCTTTCCATCTCCTCAACATACTCTCCTCTCTTGTGAGTACCTTTCCCTCACTATCCTTTATCACCATTACTTGCTGCACATCTTTCCCAGCTCTGTCCCTCTGTCTAGCCAATCGGTACAGGTCCTTTTCTCCCTCTTTAGTGTCCAATCTCTCATACAACTCTCCATATGCCTTATCCTTAGCTTTCGCCACCTCTCTCTTTGCCATGCGCCTCATCTCCTTATACTCATGTCTACTTTCTTCATCTCTTTGACAATCCCACTTCTTCTTCGCCAGCCTCTTCCTCTGTATACTCTCCTGTACTTCCTCATTCCACCACCAGGTCTCCTTGTCCTCCTTCCTCTGTCCAGATGTCACACCAAGCACCTTTCTAGCAGTCTCCCTTACTAGTTCTGCTGTAGTTACCCAGCTATTCGGTAACTCTCCACTGCCTCCCAGTGCCTGTCTTAACTCTTCCCTAAACTCCACTTCACAATCACCCTTTTTTAACTTCCACCATTTAATCCTTGGCACTGCTTTCACACTCCTCCTCCTCTTCTTGATAACCAACGCCATCCTACAGACCATCATTCTATGCAGCTTAACTACACTTTCCCCTGCCACCACTTTACACTCTCCAATCTCCTTCAGACTGGCCCTCCTACATAGGATATAATCCACCTGCGTGCATCTTCCTCCACTCTTGTACATCACCCTATGCGCATCCATCTTCTTAAAATACGTATTCACCACATCCATGTCCATCCTTTTCGCAAAATCCACAATCATATGACCTTCTGCATTCCTCTCCTTAACACCATACCTACCCATCACTTCCTCATCCCCTCTGTTCACTTCGCCAACATGCCCATTAAAGTCCGCTCCAATCACTAGTCTCTCACCCTTGGGTACACTCACCACAACTTCATCCAACTCACTCCAAAATTTCTCTTTCTCATCCATCGCACACCCAACTTGTGGAGCATATGCACTAACAACATTCATCATTACACCATCAACTTCGAGCTTCATAAACATCACTCTGTCAGACACTCTCTTCACGTCTAAAACACCGTCACCCTATGCTCCTCCATCTTCTTAAAATACGTATTCACCACAGCCATGTCCATCCTTTTCGCAAAATCCACAATCATCTGACCTTCTGCATTCCTCTCCTTAACACCATACCTACCCATCACTTCCTCATCCCCTCTGTTCACTTCACCAACATGCCCATTAAAGTCCGCTCCAATCACTAGTCTCTCACCCTTGGGTACACTCACCACAACTTCATCCAACTCACTCCAAAATTTCTCTTTCTCATCCATCGCACACCCAACTTGTGGAGCATATGCACTAACAACATTCATCATTACACCATCAACTTCGATCTTCATAAACATCACTGTGTCAGACACTCTCTTCACGTCTAAAACACTCTTGGCATATTGTTCCTTTAGTATAACCCCTACCCCATTTCTCCTGCCATCCACACCATGATAGAACAATTTGAACCCATTTCCTAAACACCTGGCCTTACTTCCCTTCCATCTGGTCCCTTGCACGCACAATATATCAACCTTCATTCTCTCCATCATATCAGCTAGCTCTCTTCCTATACCAGTCACACTGCCAACATTCAAACTTCTTACCCTCACTGCCCCATTCCTAACTTTCCTCCTCTCTTCCTGCTATTTTAAATATGTAATAAAAAATTATGAAAAATATATGTTTTCCCTTTTAATATATAATCAACAAGAAATTAGTGTATCAGCTTCCTATCTTTAAGAAAAGGTTTCAGACTAATAGAATCATTCAACCCATAACTTTTATCGGCTTGTAGCCGTATTATCCATTTTTGTACAGCTTTTCTGTATTATTCTTGATGTCTCTCATCCTTGTATCTGGATGTATAATTTGCATCACAGTAAACTGAAACATATGTTTCTTTCCTGCCTGTATAGTGTATTTGGCTAGTGCACTTCTTGTATCTTCTATTTGTGTATAATACAAGTGCTCTCTAATTCTATCTTTTATCTGCCGATTAGTTTTCCCTACATAAAACTTAGGGCACTGTATCCAACGGGCCAAATAAACAACGTTACTTGTACTACAACTGGCAGAGCATGAGAACTTAAATTCTCTCAATGTCTCAGGATGAACAAAAACTTGGTTTGCATGGATGTAGCTGCAATAATTACACCTACTGCAACTATATGTACCTATTCTACTCTGCCTAACCTTTTCCATTGGTGTTCCTGTTTTGTCACATAAAACGTATTTTAAGTGATCTCATATACTTATATGTAACTGTAGGTTTTTTACCTACCACATCCTTCACCTTCTCATTAAAAGTCAGAATATGCCAATTTCTATATAAAATATCCATAATTACTTTATTGTCTGAGGTGTAGGGAATACATACCCTACATTTATTATAATCAAAATTTCTCTTATTTTTCTTTGTTTGAATGGATCCATGTGAAAAATATGGTTGTCTGATTCCCTGCCTTTGTTCTCCAACACTCTCAATGGTTTCTTGGCATAAACCTATACTATACCCTCTTTGCATGAATAAAGCCTGTATCTCTTGTTCTTGTTTAGAATAAAATGGTATCATCATTAGTTAACCTGGATATCCGTAAAGTTTGTCCTTTTAGTATACTTTTAAAAATATATTGGGGATGCATACTGCTTCTTTCAAGTAAATTATTTTTCTTACATTTCTTCTTAAAATGCACAGTTAATAATTGCCTATCAACCAACATAAGTTTAACATCTAAAAAATCTATTTCAACAGTTGATTTATGTAAAATAAATTTTAGGAAGGATGTAGTTCCTTGTAAATATTCTACATATTCTATAAGGTCGGATTCTAAACCTCTCCATATGAAAAAAATATCATCCACAAAATGATAGTAACTCAATATATATCTAGCATACTGTTCATTTGTATGTGCCAAGGATTCCTCCCAGTGTGCCATCACTATGTTGGCATAAGTGTTGGCACATGTAGTACCCATAACACCCCAGCTTGTTGGTGATAAATAACTCCATCATGCATAAAAATATTATTTAACAGAACTAACTCCATCAACATACATTGTGTATTAATATCATTCCTACTAAAACTACTGTGTCAACCCAGAAATTCTCTCATATATTCTATCCCAGCGTCATTGGATATGCAAGTAAATAGAGAGAAAACGTCTAGCGTAACAAAAATCACATTTTGTTTAAGTGGCTGCATCTCCATATCTCTATATAATGATGTCAAAAAAAACTCTGTATCTAACAATACAGTCTGTATATTAAGTAACAAAGGATGTAATATTTTTCCAAGTAAATGGAAATAGGTTCAGTCAACCAACCATTGCCCAATACTATCGGTCCATATGGTGGATGAACAGTTGATTTGTGTACCTTAGGATATCCTTTAAAAATAGGAATGACAGGTGTCTCAATGAAAAAAATATTCATACAGTTCTTTTGTAATATATCTACATGCCAGACTATCCATAAGTTCATTATATACTGTGGATATGGTATTTTTTTACTTCTATTGTTGTTATCTTACGATATGTGTTAATATCTGCCAACAAAAGTTTCAATGCTCTGTCATAATCTAAACTATTGATTATGAGTATTCCTCCATGCATTTTATAAAGGCATGCAATTTCTCCATCTTTCCCTTCCTTTTCTGTATTTTCAGATGTTTTATATATTCACTTTCCTAGAGGTGTGAAAACAAATCCCAATTATTACCCTCGGCACTGTTGAAGATTCGGCAGATATTTCTCATCATTGTCCTATGTTCCTGCTGTCTCCCCTGTCAAATTGCTGAAACTTTCTACTTTTGAAAAGCTAGTTAACCAGCATCCTACATTATAATTGCATCCTGTAAAATCATCAAACTATTGATCATATAGAGTTCTTCGAAAGTCCTAAATGGCAACTCTATACGATATCTGAAAAAACATCAAGACACAGAATGCAACATGTAAGACTGCACCCTTCTATGTGAGTGGCAGAAAGGCTGAAGTGTATAATGTTGGCAATGTCCCACCAGCTGCTCATTAGAATAGTGTTGCTCTCCATTACCTCTACAACATAAGGTAACCAGTTTGAGGTTTGCTCTGAATGGTAAATGTTTTCAGGATTATATTACCCATGGTACCATTTGGTATTATGATTGACATTTAATTATTTATTTAACTGAGGCCAAGTCTCTTATTTAACTGAGACTTTGTCTCAGTACAGTCACTTTGGACTGTGGTGTTTTACTATGGGGGTATTTGCTTTACTACATGGGCAAGAGGTTTCCTACCTGAGGGTTTACCAATAACATGGAATGTCCAACTAGGGGCCAAGGCTTTCCAAGCTCTTGATCCAGGTTCTCAATTTTTTTCCAGTCATGTATACTGTCATAGTTAAGGACTTTCAATGAATTCTGTATGATCAATAGTTGGATGATTTTATAGGATTTGATTGTAATGCAGAGATCCCAGTCAACCACCTGAATGCATATGGCTCTCTATCTAATGTTGAATATGGCTTTAGAACTACCTGTAGTAGACCTAAATTATGTTCTTTTTCCCTAAGTCTGTTTACCAAAAGTGATCTGTGAAATTTTACAAATGATATCTTGACAGACTTTGTTAAAGGTTTGACAATGGCTCACATTCTCTCTTCAAAGAATGTTTAGCAACAGTTCCTTAATCTAGTTCTCTGGGTATGTCACTTATATCTTTGTTTGACCATAAAGTCCCTTGTTTTTCCCATCCTTCCTTTGCTATATGTATGCCTCTAATAAAAGGCATGATTTAAACAATAACATGCTTATCCTGTGGAAATGGAAATGGAAAAAAAAATATCTTATTACAAAACAACTCTAATCTAATCTAATCTAATCTAATCTAATCTAATCTAATCTAATCTAATCTAATCTAATCTAATCTAATCAGGCATGACCATGTGAATACAAAACAAGCAGCAACTTAATAGCCTTAAGAAAGCCAACGCTTTTGGTGCATCAACCAACATCTATTCCTACCTTTAATATGAATTCTGTGTCTGTTAAACTTTTCATCTAAACATCTGGGGGTTGGCGTGACCCCTTATTTATCTTTTCTTGTTATCCTGACAACCTCCATAAATAATAGGCCACCTTTGTTAAAGATAACTTTCTTGTGTTTAATCTGCTTTCTCCTTTAGCAAGATGGTACATTACTTAGAAGGGATCTTTAGTCCGCAGTTATAGTATGGTCTGCTTGTCATCCCTTCCACCAAATGTGGCCAAACAGGACCTGTACATCATTTAACTCTATCTATGTGGAGAATATCACAATATTTCCAGATGGAATCCAGCTACGAATCACTTACATGTCATTTCTGATCTTTGTCCAGATTCAAATTATAGCTCTTCAATAGTAGATGTTTTTGTTTTTGTAGAATGTAACAGATCTTTACATTCATCTTGATTTCACAGAAAACACTAATATTTTCTATCTTCGGATTTCTTCTATCAGAAAAGTTTCTTCTGTTTGTGACCCAAGGATCTGCATCTCTCTCTGTTGACTTTTCATAATGCCTCTGACTTTCATAACTTCCCATCTTCTTCACTGTTTATTACTCAATTATCTTTCCTATGCACATTAAATATGTCAATGCAGAATGCAAAGATTCTTTTTTTTAACAAATACATTTTATTAAAATTTTATAACAAACATAAAAAGTAAACCAAACCACAGAACAAATGTCTATAATTTGATATTTAATTTTGTAAGTAACAAAGCAACAAGCAAAAAGACCACACAAAAAAAAAAAAAAAACATAAGCAACAACAAAACCCAAGGCAAACCAGAGATGTTGAAGGTTTTACACATTGGAGACTGTTTTTTCCAGGTTGTTTTTTCTTTCTTTAATTTAATTAATTAAATTTAATTTAATTGCCAATATTTCCTTTTTTTCTTTGACTGATCACTTATATTTTACTTTTATGAATTTGTTTTTGTTTTTTATATATTTTATAGTTATATTTTTGATTGCAATGATTAAAAGCTATGTACTTTTGACTCATAATTCTGTTTCATATGTTACTTTTCCTGATATACATTTGCTTTTCTCAAACTGCCTGTAGTATTTATTCTGTGTTTAATCTCTTTATTTTACTTTTGTAATATTTCAGTTTATGTTTTTGATTGTGATTGAAAGGTGACATTTGTAACAGTTCACTTACCTAGTTAAATTAATGAAATAAAAAAGGGATAACTGACTAGGGGTTGCCTATGCATCTCTTTGGATGATGAAAAGGCCATGGGTCTTGCTCCACTGACATGTTCATATATTTATAACACATCTCAGGAGTACCTATAAACTGACAACAGAGATTAGACTTCTGGTTAAACTGGATTAGTCCTTAATTTGAGTTACCACTTGTTTGGATTAGAGATCACTGGGCATATGCAAATCTCATGGCAGCTGAGCTGCTGGGACTTCTCACTTAAATGGAGAACATCGACATCTGTGCAGTGACAGAGACCTGGTTCAAAGCCCCAGAGAGCACCCCTGCATTACCAGGCTATAATTCATACCACACCTTTCGGCCACCTAACCCGGAATGAAGCACTAAAGGTGGAGGTATGTCCATAGTCATTAAGGATATCCACACCTCCAGGCTAGTTGCACAGCATAATGCATCCGAGATTATCCAAGTGCAACTAACTCTGGGCAAGACCACAATCCAAATTGTAGCTTGCTACAGACCCCCCGCCATGCCCCAGGATTCCCACTCCTCATTTCTTGATATACTGGAAAGTAATAGGGTACAACCTAACACCCTAATAATGGGCGATTTCAACTACCCCACCATTAACTGGGAAAACTACTCATGTACCAACTATTTTGCTTAAGGTTTTCTGGAATTCATAAATTCCAACGCCTTGGATCAACTTATTCACACCCCCACCAGGGGCAGCAATATCCTAGACCTGGTCGTTACCACCATGGGCAACCAGTGTTCCACACCAGAGGTCAATTTCTCATTGGTCAGATCTGACCACAAGCTAATCACCCTAGACATCCACATCCCGCCTCCACCCCCAATTAGGGAAACCACAGTAAAAAACTTCTCCAAAGCCAACTTCACACTTCTTAAGACAGAAGTGGCAAACTTCATGACACCCATGCAGATGGAAAATAGAGGCATGACTGCTGAATCCTACACAAATGAACTTTATAAACACTTACATGAGTGCATGGATCATGCTATCCCTAAGAGAACCAAGATGCTATCCTCCAAAAAAGGAAGCCAATCTGGTGGTCCTCTGCCATAAACAAACTCTACAACAGAAGAAAGAAACTGTTGCAAAAAAAGAGTAAAATCCCATGAGTGGAGGAACTCCCTGGTCAATCTCAGTAAAAAGTTGAGATCCCTCATAAAAGCATCCAAAGCTAGTTACAAAAACCAAATTGCCACTGATTCTAAAGAACCACAAAACATTCTGTAGCTCTTTCAAGAATCTCAATGGCAACACTCAGATCTGCTCTGAATTACAGCACAATGGCACTAAATATACAGAACCAACTGATATTGCCAACATCCTGGCAGATAGGTTCAGTGCTAACTTTACCCCCCCTCTCACCACCTAGAGGGCCCATCTCTATACTGGAAGAATGCAAAGTTCCTGTAATCATGGCTGCACAGGTAAAAAAACACACTCTCCAAAGCCAAGAACACAGCATCCATGGGACCTGACAATATCCCAGGCTGCGTTCTACATGAACTACAGAATGAACTGACACCCTACCTAAGTACCATGTTCAGTCATAGCCTCACCTCAGGCTTTGTGCCCACTGAATGGTGCACCGCGATGGTTATCCCACTCCACAAAGGGGGAGCCACAACGGACCCCGGGAACTACCACCCCCATTAGCCTGACGAGCCTGGTCTGCAAGGCCATGGAACGTATCATCATAGAACTCATAAACAAAGACATTGGTAATCTCCAAACTCTGGACCCTACCCAGTTCAGATTTGTAAAAGGCAGATCATGTCTCCTAAACCTGATTGACTTCTTTGAAGCAGTCACCAAAGCGATAGATGAGGGTAAGGTGGTTCACACAGCTTATCTAGATCTCGCCAAGGCTTTTGACACTTTCCCCCCACTCTGGAATTATAGATAAGCTCACTAAACTAGGTATAAATCCCTATGTCACAAGATGGGTTGCCAACTGGCTTACAGAAAGAACCCACACTGTGAAAGTAGCAGACTCCAAATCCGACTTCAGACCAGTGACGTGTGGAGTACCATAGGGTTCAGTCCTGGGTCCTCTCCTGTTTGGTATCTACTTTTCTGAAGTACAGGCTAACACAGAAGGTCTTTGGCTAACAAAGTTTGCAGATGACTGCAAACTAGGAGCCATAATCGAAACTCCTAACAATGTGGACATACTACAAAAGGGCCTCACTGAGACAGATGCCTGGTGTCAAAGCCATGGCCTGAAGCTCAATGCCAAAAAGTGTATTGTCATCCCTTTTGGTAAAAACTCTGTATCCATGAACTACCACATAGCTGATAGTCTACTTAATGCTGAAAATGTGATAAGAGACCTTGGGACACAGGTGGACAGTAGTCTCTCCTTTGATAATCACATTGCCACAGTGATCAGGAAATCCTTCTACATGGCTCACCTCATCACAAAAGGTTTCTCATCCAGAAAAAAATAGGTCATTGTTCCCCTCTACTCATCACTCATTAGATCCATTATAGAGTACAACGCCCCTTTTGGTATGTACCTCACAAGACATCTACAACAACTGGAAAGGCCACAGAAAAACCTCACAAAGAGGATTACCGGCCTCAAACAGATGCCCTATGCAGACCGCCTCAAAAAACTCTAGCTTTACTCCGTTGCATATCACCTACTCAGACGATCTCTGCCTAACATACAAAGCTATGTCAAACCCAGAGCTGTTGGACATGCTCAACTTAAAGAAATCCCAATCCCTCCGAGCTACATGCTCTAGGGACCTAAACCTTGTCACCACAATAAACATAACATGCTGGAGGGATAGATTCCTGTCCCTGAGACTTCCCATACTCTGGAACGGACTACCTATCTATGTCAAGCAGAGCTACTCATTAGCACTCTTCAAGAAAAATCTTGATGCTTGGATGGGAGATAGGAAATTCGGGTCTATATTATAACATCGAAGTTCATAAACATCGAATGTTATAGTATCGAACCCTAAACACCGAAATCTGCAAACATCGAGCAGTCAGAATAGCATTTTTTTTCCCAGGGAAAAAAAATCACTACTCCAAGAAACATACACACAACACAAATACACACAAAAAAACAGCAATCCACACACATTAAAATCCTACACCTAAACCTAAACTAAACTTTATATACACTACTAGCTATCCACTTACCTTAACCCAACCCTAACTCTAAGGTCCATCACTATCGCTCACTCATCTTACCCGCGCCCTAACCCTAACTCACCTATCCTACCCCCTAACCCTAACCTACACACAACCGCACACTCACCTAACCAGCGCCCTAACCCTAACTCACCTAACCCGTCCCCTAACCCTAACCTACACACAATTGCACACTTACCTGACCCGCACTCTAACCCTAACGTCCACACAACCGCACACTTACCTGACCCGCTCCCTAATTCTAACTCACCTAACCCGCCCCCTAACCTACACGCAATCGCACCCTTACCTGAACCTGACCCATAACGTTCCAACATATCAAACGTTGAAAGCAGCGAAGCCACAGCAACGGCCCACCGAATTCTTTCCCTGGGAAAGAATTCAGTGTCCTGCACCTTCGCTGTTTTCAGCATTCGACATTACTGGTTCGATATTATAACATTCGAACTTTATAAAATTTGATGTTATAATATAGACCCAGGAAATTCACCCCGGGGGATCACTTCTGTGGCTCTGCTCGACAGGGGCACAGGAAAATAATTTTCTTGGGTGGTGAAAGCCAGGGTACATTTTTGGCCAGGCTTATATAGGCCCTAGGGCCAATAGCCTAGTACCTACCTATGAACCTATGAACCTATGATGAGAAATGTTGTGTAGAAGGGCGGTAGAAGTATCTTTGTTCTTCCTCCTACTTCTTCATAAATGCATTGACTAGCTTTATAACTTGCATTACTCCTGCTACAGAAATTCATTAAATATCTTGCATTTCTGCTTTGCATTTATTAACATGTGTTTTCTTTGTGTTTCCTAGATTCCCGTTTGGTGGTAGCACTAATGAATAACTCTCCAAACAACAGCAATATAAAGGACTTATTTGACCACCCTGATTGTAATGTGATTGCCAGAGTCAGAGACACAAAAACTGGTAAAGACATGCTGGAAGATAGAGTGAAGACACTGCTTTGCAACTGCCTCACGTCTGCCAGGACAGAGGAAAACAGAGTGGATGAAAATAAGGACACGTACTCTATTTCTTTAATGGCAGAAGAGTTAGCATAAAGAACCCTATGAGCTGTGGGTCTTTCCTGTTAATTTTTCTGTTTTGAGATTGCACACTGTCTATAAATATTATATCCACAGACCACCATTAAACAGTTTTCTTGAGGTGGTATACTGTGCCATTTTCTGAAATGATACTTAGCAGTGTCTGAAAACTGCAGGCATTCTATTTATTTATTTAGTTAACTGTGAAAGTCCAACTGGGACAAAGCCCATTTTCAGTGGAGGCCTGGGGAGAAATGGTCCAGATACATTTCTTTGGAATGTGGGATAAAACTGTAGCACCCGGAGGAAACCCACAGGAATACATGGAGGACATACAGACTCCACACAGAGAGCACACCAACCAAGACTTGAAGTGGAGAACCTCTTGCTGTGTGGCGACAATGCTAACTGCTGCTCCACTGCACCGCCCAGTTATGACATAAAATGATATAGCTTGAAATAAGTCTGTTTGTATTGTTGATACTGTGCTGTTACTTTGTAGAAAAACATAACTGCTGTGTGATTGCTAGTCATTTTTTTACATTTGCATGTTTTGTACACATCTGCAGTTACGATTTACTTTTTCTTCCCTCCATTCTAGCCTCAAAGCTGCAGGGGTATAACTATAGCCTGCTGTCTTTTTAGTTTTCCTCAGTGGGAAAATGTTGTAGGTTGAACCCCAGAAGAAGTTGTACTGCACTGTTGCATTTTTAATAAGCCCTACAATCTAGGTTAATTGTTTCCTGATACATGACTTGCAGGGATGTTAGAGCACACAGCATGCACAAACTCCCATTTATATTCCGTCCCCATTTCAATAGAATATTTGTCTGTTGTATAACTCTAAATGAACCCAGCTGCACTGTATTCAGGAGAAGAGTCCTTTGTCCTTGCATGAGACTGGCTTCTATGTATGTACTGTAGGCTGCATTATGAAACATTTCTATGTGCACTTGCTAGTTGTGTACCTTTTCATCAATCTACAGAGTGGGTTTATTCATAGACTGTGTGGTCTACATACAGGTATTAAGCCCGAGTGGGTAAATAACACTATCCATAGGTAAACCTGAGTGGTGCCTATAGCCATGGAAACACTCATTACAGTCATACAACAGCATTATAATATTTTTTTACAATAGATGTTAAGAGCTTATATACTAGGATAGGTCATGCCTTTGGTCTTGAGGCAGTTCGACTTTTTTCTTGGAATTTCTCCAGTTACAGAATATATTGTAGACCTTAACCATTTCTGACTTACTAATAATTTTTTTGAGTTTAATAATACTCTTTTTAGACAGAAACAGGGTACAGCCATGGGGGCTGCTTTTGTCCCCATGTATGCTAATCTTAGTATGGGACTTTTTGAACTAGAATACATTTATAAAAGTACATTTTTCTGTCAGCATGTTGTTAAATATTTCCGTTATATTGATGATTTGATTTTTATTGCCCAGGGTGGGGATGATATGGTTGAACAATTTGTTCAATCTTTACATCTTAAAAGATTTCATTTACAATTTGATGGACTACTGGTAGGAAAATGCATTCCTTTTTTGGATGCACAATTAAGTATTGTGAATGGGACAGCTTTACATACTACTGTCCATAGAAAGTTTGATCAGGGTACACAGTTTGTAGATAGGGATAGTGGTCATCCAACTCATACCTTAGAAGCACTTCCCTATGGTGAAATGCTTAGGGCATCTAGATTGTGTAATAATATTGGAGATCTAAAAAGAGAATTACAAGTAACTGTGGACATGTTTGAGAAAAGGGGTTATGATAAGAACTTAATAGAAAGAAGCTGGAAGAAGTTATGTTCTGTCTTTGTTGTAAATAACACATACAATAATTCATATATCATGGCTTCACATAATATGGCTCAAACAGAACCCTCTGAATCTATTTATTTTGTTTCTACATTTGGGTGTTACAGTTTTGAAATTTCCCAAGTAATAAAATATTTTTGGAACTATTTGTGTTCCTTGAAAAATGTTTCTTCTTGGTTAAATGCTAAGTTAGGCATTTCCTATAGAAGAGGTAGAAACACACATAATTTTATTGTTAAAGGAAAGTTTTGTCCCCCGGATGTTAGAATTAATTCAAATATACTTCCATTGGATACTTCTTCTTGTAAAAAATGCAAGGCTTGCAGATATGTAATAGACAAATTTAATTATATCAACCATATTCCATTTGACACATTGTACAGTTTTACGTGCAATACAGAAGGAATTATATATGCACTTAAATGCCCATGTAATTTGTTTTATATTGGAGAAACTAAAAGGGCTTTTAAGGTTAGAATGCTTGAACATATAAGAGATATTAATAATAGGAAACAAGAAAGTTCTATAGCTACTCATTTTGAATGTTTCCATAATAGCAACAGTGAAGGTCTACAGGGTACTGTATTAGAGAAAATTAAAGTGACAGTATTTGATGAATGTATTTTAAAAAAACGGCTTCTGACTAAGGAGTCTTTATATATTTTGAAATGTAACACTTTGTATCCATATGGTCTTAATAAAGAGCTTAATTGGAAATTTCTGATTTAATTGTTTAATTAATTGTTTAATTGAGTATACTATATGAGGCAAGTTTTTTTAATATGCTTTTACTCCTTGAAGGCTTGTGTGGAGAGCCGAGACGTTAGAGTTGAGCTTATTTTAATAAAATATTGGTGGATTCACTGGCTGGTTGTTCTTGTTTGTAGTTCTGTTTTGTGGTTTTCATATACAACAGCATTATGTATAAAAAGTTTTATGAGATTTTTTTATACTTTTTGCTTTTACTCAGTTCCTTGTTCAGGTGCAGTTGTTGTCTCTATAGAAGATCAAATCCAGTGGTTCTGTGTGCGAGCTGTTTGTGTAGTTACATTGAGGTGGAGTACATATTCTGTTAAATACAGCAGCTTTTTAAAAGCCTGTTTCCTTAACATTTTTGTCTTCTGTGATGGACTATCAAAAGGACATTGTGATGACTGTGTACTTTAGTAGACTTAAGTTTTTGTTTTGTTCATGTCATGTCTGTTTAGCTGCAACTCTTAAGGCTACCAAAATACACGTGAATCTGTTCCACACACTGGAAACACGACATTCTTCATGGAAACTCACTATTGGTGTGGGTAAAGAATGCTTTTTAGTGAAAAGTCACTGCCTGATTTCTCATTCAGGTGGTCAGTCATATAAAATTCAGCAGAAAAGTGGTACAGGAAATCTTTTTTTTCCACAGATTGCACTGTATATAATATGATATTATACAAACTGTCTCTACAGGTTGATATCAGAAGTAACAAAATTGTAAAGGATTATTGCAAATAATTTTTTGTGGCTAATATTTTGCTAACCACTGCACAATAAAATGATTTCTGATGTTAGCCTTGAAAACATCCAGAATGTAAACCAAACAGGGTCAGACATATGCATCCAAACACATTTAAGTATGTACACATGTAAGGTGACTAAAATGTATCAACCAAATGTAAAGATGTCCAACACTGTACACACACACACACACAAACATATATATATATATATATATATATATATATATATATATATATATATATATATATATATATATATATAGATAGATATAGTAAAATGTTTGTTCGTTATGAAAAAGACTCGTAATTGAAATAATTGTTCCTTACTGCTAGTTTGCAGAGTTTTCAACTGAGAAAATCTGGACATTCTGTGAAAATCTGGATAATTGAGAGGTGTACCTCCCTTTAAGAAACTTGACTGTTATAACACCATTTTGATATTTTCTACTCTGTGTAAATTGATTTATTTTTATTTATTTAGTTAGTTATCCCACTAGGCTAGTAACCTTTTTTCAAGGGATAGCTGAAGTAATATTTCTACTACAGAAAATTTGGCCAGGGCATTGAAGAACTTCCCCTACTCTTGCATTTGTTGTTCAGGGGAATTTTGTTGAAGCGACACACCTTGCTTTCGGTCTGGGCACAGTGGCAGCTCAGTGAAACTGGGAGAAGAAACAGAGTGTTTCATGAGTAGCGATGAGCTGGTTTCAGTTCAAAAAAAGTAAATCTTCTATGTTAGAAGATACAAATCATGTGCAGACTGCCAGTGCTGCAGTGCTTATGTTGGGAAGGTAGACCTGTTATCCAAATGCAGGTAAGCCTTTGAAGGAAGGAGTTGTAAGCAGTGATAATGATTTGAAGGCTGTCAGGCCTTCTCAAGAGTGTTGTGTTGATAAAAAATAAAAAGAATTTGTGTCAAAGACGGATTTAGAGGATATTTTAGAACAAATTATTTTCAGGGAAGAATAATCAATGCAAGAATGTGAAGTTACCAAACTCCATTTGGCAGCATCACTAGATGACTTACGTATGGACTTATAAATCCACAAAAAATAGTGTAGAGGAGGCAGACCACTTTTTAAAACCACCATACACAGGATAGGGTTAATCTTTTTGAACAGATGCTGGATTTAATATTAAGGAACAACTTCATATTATTCAAAGGACAATATTTCCTTCAGAAAGAGGGAGTGGCAATGGACTCTGCTTTTGGGGGCCTATATGCCAATATTGTCATGCTTGAGTGGGAAAAACAATATTTAAAGACATCTGAATATTTTCAATTTTGTAAGACATACATGCGTTATTTGGATGACATGTTTATATTGTGGAAAGGACCTAGAGAGATATTGAATGCTTTCCTGGAATATATTAACACCACAACTTCTTCTTTCAGCTTTTTCCCGGTTAGGGGTCGCCACAGTGGATCACCTTGTCCACTCATGATATTAACACCACAACTAGTTTTCTAAAATTCATGCATTCAATAAATGATATGAGTATAGCATACATGGACATCCTTTTAACAAAGGATGATGTTGGGAACAGGTTTCTAGCAAAGATTTTCCGTAAAAATGCATACTCCAATAGTTTTTTACATTTTAGTAGTTGTCACCCATTCAAACAAAAACGGGCAGTTGTAAAGGGACAGTTTGTCCTTACTGCCTGTATGACAACTGTATGGGAGACATATATTGAGGAGTGTAATTTGCTGAAACAAATGTTTCTCAAGAGAGGTTATCCAAATTTTGTTAATAGACCAAATTGCTAATGAAGTGAACAATAAGAGAAGGTCTGGACATTTTGCCCCTATTTTAAACATGAAAAACACTAATGTAGTACAAACACTAGAAAATGTCTGTTTAGCAACTACAGGATTCAACACTATTAATAATAATAACAGCGAAACCACAATATGTGTATCAGGTACACCAAAGTCCTACGAGAATAGTTTTTTAACAACATTTAATAGGAAAGCAAATTACATAAAGAATATTTTGACTAAAATCTGGGAGTTTATTAGGAATGACAAAGTTATGAGGGATATTTTAGGAGAAGCTCCCATTTGTGTATACAAGAAAGGACATAGCTTAAAAATATATATTCGAGACACAGAAAGGTGAGCAGTATAAAGGTTTATGCACAGATGTGGTAGGTGTAAATTTTGTAATAATATTATTGAAACAGATAAAGGTGTGGAGATTAACGGAACAAATATCTGGGTTAAAGGCAAATTTACATGTTCTACAGAGAGGGTTGTTTTTTGTGCTATTTGTGTTACCTGCCCATGTTTCTATGTGAGCAAGACTGAAAGAAAATTTAAAACCAGAATTAGTGAACATCTTAGACACATACGAGATGGCTGGGAAGGGAATGCCTTAGCGAGATATATTACAGGGTTCCCCCAACATGAATTTAAGTTCATTATATTAGAATGTGTGGTACCTAGAATTTGTGGGGGGCATGGCCCTACCTATTAGAAAAATTGTAACTCAGATGGCAGTTGAGACTGAATTCCATGTACTGGCCAGGACTGAATGACAACCTGTCTATTAGTAGCCTTTTAAAATTAAAAGCTCTTATAAGAAATTGAACTTGTAGTAATAGGCTATGTGAAGGTAATAGTGTAGTGGTTATTACATCTGCTTTATATGTAGAAGGTCCTGGGTTCAATTCCTAGTGGAAGCTGTTAATTGTTTTTACTGTTTTACAATTTTATTTGTTTTATCTTTTATTAGCATATTTACTGGGATAATAGAATGCTGTATTTAATTATATTATATTAAATGGATTGCTTTTATTATATTGTTTAACATTTTTTAAAATATCCATGATATATAATATACTTTTGAACTCGAATACTGCTGCTATCTGATTTTGTTTTAGGACATACTGTTGCTTTAAACTTTTTAAGTCTCTTTCAGGATATGATGTCATCCTTACAGGGTTTAAAACAAACTAGGCTGTTTTAATATTTGTATCTGATGAAGTCTCTATAATTTTGGAATATTGAGATGAAAGCGCTTATATATTTTGTTTATTAAATAAAAAAATGTGCTTGGTGGTTTTTAAGAAGTGGTCTGCCTCCTCTACACTCATTTTTGTGGATTTATTCATTGATTTGGTTTTGAATTTTTTCGTTACTTATGGACTTGGTAAATGTGAGTGAGCCTGAAAGTGGTAAGGATATTTCCTGGGAAAAGTTTTGAAAACTGAAAGAAAATGTTCAAGAATTAGAATCAACAGAGGAAAAAATTGTGTGCGGTGATGGTTGAATACAAAAGAAAAATAAGCGAACAAAACAACTACTACAAGAAAAAAGAAATCGTTCACTGTAAGAATAGAGAAAAAAGAAGATAGAGTATTTGACAGCTATAAAGTATGGGACAAAATAATTGCATCCAACTTTAGAAACCAAAGCAAGTAAGGTAAGAGCCTTTATACATATAAATAAAGAGACATATCATGACATTATTTTTTAGACTGGTCAACTGATGAAAAAATTCTTAAGTTGATATGAAAAAAGAAGTGTGTGCCTTGGAATCTTTACTTGTTAAAGAATTTTCATAGACAGACTAAGAAAAAGATTCTCAATATAGAAATGAGGCAGAAAAACAGACTCTAAATGAACCTTTGTTAAAATTATGCAAAGACACGCTTGAAGTTTCAAAAGTATATGGTAAGATGGGTTTATGGATTGGGAATTGGGATTGTTTTGTAGTGCTGAATATAGAAAATGAAATATCGTGCACATTCCCAGTATTATAAATGTGGAAGGGGATAAAGGTATGGTAAGATATTGGGGCAGCCAAAAATGTGTTTATTTGTGGTAAAATAATAATACTTATGAAAAAAGAAAATGTTATATATGTGGAAAGACAGGACATACTGTTAAGAATTGTGAGTTAAGATGTTATAAATGTAATAAAATAGGGCAGTTAGAAATAGAATATGAAGGGATAGAGTCCGAGATAATAGATACGCAGGTGGAACAGAGGCAAGTTAATAGTCATGTAGAGATAGAAGTACTCCAGAAAGAGAACAAGAAAAACAAAGATCTAACAGTGAAGAAGTTCAAAAATAGTAGAACAAGAAGGATCACAAATAAGTGATACTGAAAACATGAGTTAGAATCTAGTTAAACAAAAAGAAGTTCTATTGGTAAAAGGGTATGGGTGAGAAAAAGAAAAATTATAGAAGGCCATAATAAAGAAAAAAAAATAATGGGAAAGGATGGTAAAAATATATATAGGAAAATGTTACTACTTGTAAAATCTTAGCAATAATAATCTTAGAAAAAATGTTATCAATCTTAGCAAAAAATGTTAACAATGTTAATAGTTTTAAAAACATTAGTAAGAAGAATAGGCATTACTGAATAGTGCAAACAATATAATAATGATATTATTATCTTGGAAGATTCTAGATTTTTAACTAAAGAAGAGAAATGACAAACTGAAGTATGGTTGGGAAACAATGTTATTTGGAATCTAGAAAGTGAGACTTGTTCAGGGATAGTTATTTTGTATAAGGAGACAATAAAAGTGTTAGCTATTACCTTTGCTATAATGGGTAAAACAACTATTCTTGATGTAAGATGGAAGGAACAGATTTTTAGAATTATTTCAATTTCTGCATATGTGACAAAAAGAGAGAGGGAGGATTTGTTAAAAATATAATTCATTATGTTGCCTGAAATATGGAAATAATTGTGGTAGGTGACTTTAAGTGTAATTTAAGACACCAAAAAAGATATATTATGATGTAAAAAGTGCTAGATATGTTAAAATATGGACAAGAGCAAATTCGGATTAAGAGCACATGGGCTTATAGTACAGGAGAACAAAGAATGGAACCAGATTCTTTTTTAATTACATCTGGGCTACTAATAGTAAAAGAATGTGTTTTAATAACAGTCATTTCTTATCATAGAGCAATCTGGATTATATTAAAAGGGAATGATGGATATATAAAATAGGAAAGGGAATTAGAAGAATAAGTAATGGTAAATAGGAAGAGAAAGGAAAGATAATATACTAAAGCTATGGAAAGATCACAGAGGGGTGAAAGATTTTTATAGGGACCAGACAGAATGGTGGCTGCATTTTAAACAAAAGTATAAAATGTGTTATATATGATGGGAGCAAGAAAAAAAAGAAAAAGAAAATAAAGTATAGGAATTTAAGTAATGAGACTTTTGAAAGTTTAGAAAAAATTAAGAATTCTTTATTAAAGAACATGAATTATATATATATATATATATATATATATATATATATATATATATATATATATATATAGGTCCCCTATGAAATCCCAAATGCACAGAATCCCGATGCCCAAAATACAGAGGCGAAAAACCCGATGCCTGACATTACCGAAAGACCAGAAGCGCGAAATTCAAAATCCCTATGTTAAGGGATTTTGAGTTAGCGCTTCTGGTGTTGCGGTTCAGGTAAGTATGTGTGTGTAAGTGTGTTTGTGAGGGGCTTTAGTGTGTGCAAGTGTGTGTTGTGACTGTGGTGTGTGTATGTGTGTGTGTGTGTGTGTGTGTGTGTGTGTGTGTGTGTGTGTGAGGGACTGTAATGTGTGGGTGTGAGTTTGCCTTGTGTATATGTTTGTGCAATCTTGGAGTTAGAATAATAAAGTAGGGGGTGTGGGGAAGACCCCCTGCTTATCTTTAGTGTAGGGTGGTTTGTCTGGTTATGGGGGAGGGTGTGTGTATGTTTGTGTGTGTGCTGTATGTATGTATTAGTTTCGCAATTTTGAATTTTGCACTTTCAACGTTTCGGTAATGTGGGATTTCGGGCTTTTCATCTCGGTATTTTCAGGATTCTGTGCGTTCGGGATTTCGTAGGGGACCTATATATATATATATATATGTGTGTGTATATATATATATATATATATATATATATATATATATATATATATATATGTTGTGTCTTTCGGCTTTTCCCGGTTAGGGGTTGCCACAGAGGAACTCCGGTCCGCTAATGATTGGCAGTAGATTTTTACATGTCAAGCCAGCTCTAACGCACAACCTTCAACGAAGGTATGCCCATTCAAGCATGTCTCCACACAGAATATGCTCTAGCTGAGAATCGAACAGGACAACATCTTACTGTGAGGTGACAACGCTACCGCAGCAACACACACATATATATATATATATATATATATATATATATATATTTAAATATATATATTAAAATGGAAAACATAGGCATCTGTGCAGTGACAGAGACCTAGTTCAAGGTTCCAGAGAGCACCCCTGCATTACCAGACTATAATTCATACCACACCTTTTGGCCACCTAACCTGGACTGAAATACTAAAGGCAGAGACATGTCCATATTCATTAAGGATAGCTACACTTCCAGGCTAGTTGCTCAGCATAATGCATCCGAGATTATCCAAGTGCAACTAACTCTGGGCAAGACCATAATCCAAACTGTAACTTGCTACAGATCCCTCACCATGCCCTAGGATTCCCACTCCTCATTTCTTGATACACTGGAAAATATTAGGGTACAACCCAACACCCTAATAATGAGCGATTTCAACTACCCAACCATTAACTGGGAAAACTACTTATGTACCAACTCTTTGCTCAACGTTTTCTGGTATTCATAAATTCCAATGCTTTGGATCAACTTGTCCACACCCCCCACCAGGGGCAACAATATCCTAGACCTAGTCATTATCAACATGGGTGACCGGTGTTCCACACCAGAGGTCAGTTCCTCGTTGGTCAGATCCGACCACAAGCTAATCAGCCTGGACATCCACATCCCGCCCACACCTCCCATTAGGGAAACCACCGTAAAATATTTCTCTGAAGCCAACTTCATGCTTCTTAAGACAGAAGTGGCAAACTTCACGACACCCATCCAGATGGATAATAGAGGTACAACTGCTGAATCATACACAAATGTACTTTATAAGCACTTACACGAGTGCATGGATCTTGCTATCCCTAACAGAACCAAGATGCTATCCTCCAAAAAAAGGAAGCCAATCTGTTGGTCCCCTGCCACAAACAAACTCTACAGCAGAAGAAAAAAACTGTTGCAAAAAATAGTAAAATCTCATGATTAGAGGAACTCCCTGGTCAGCCTCAGTAAGAAGCTGAGATACCTCATAAAATCCTCCAAAGCTAGTTACAAAAACAAAATCACCACTGATTCTAAAGACAACCACAAAGCATTCTATAGCTATATCAAGAATCTCAATGGCAATACTCTGATCTGCTCTGAGTTACAGCACAGTGGCACTAAATATACAGAACCAACTGATATTGCAACATCCTGGCAGATAGGTTCAGTGCTAACTTTGCCCCCTCTCATCCCCTAAAGGGCCCATCTCTATACTGGATGAATGCAAAGTTCCTGTAATCATGGCTGCACAGGTAAAAACCACACTCTCCAAAGCCAAGAACAAAGCATCCATGGGACCTGACAACATCCCAGTCTGCTTTCTACATGAACTACAGAATGAACTGGCACCCCACATAAGCACCATGTTCAATCATAGCCTCACCTCAAGCTTTGTGCCCACTGAATGGCACACAGCGATGGTTATCCCACTCCACAAAGGGGGAGCCACCACAGACCACGGGAACTACTGCCCCATTAGCCTAATGAGCCTGGTCTGCAACGCCATGGAATGTATCATCATGGAACTTATAAACAAAGACATTGATAATCTCCAGACTCTGAACCCCACCCAGTTCGGGTTTGTAAAAGGCAGATCATGTCTTCTAAACCAGATACACTTCTTTGAAGCAGTCACCAAAGTCGTAGATGAGGGTAAGGTGGTTCACACAGCCTATCTAGATCTTGCCAAGGCTTTTGACACCATCTCCCACTCTGGAATTTAGATAAACTAACTAAACTAGGTATAAATCCCTATGTCACAAGATGGGTTGCCAACTGGCTCACTGACAGAACCCACACTGTGAAAGTAGCAGACTCCAAATCCGACTTCAGACCAGTGACAAGTGTAGTACCACAGGGTTCAGTCCTGGGTCCTCTCCTGTTTGGTATCTACTTTTCTGAAGTACAGGCTAACACAGAAGGTCTTTGGCTAATGAAGTTCACAGATGACTGCAAACTAGGAGCCATAATTCAAACTCCTAACAATGTGGACATCCTACAAAAGGGGCTCACTAAGACAGATACCTGGTGTCAAAGCCATGGCCTCAAGCTCAATACCAAAAAGTGCATTGTCATCCCCTTTGGTAAAAACTCTGTACCCATGAGCTACCACATAGGTGGTAGTCTACTTAACACTGAAAGTGTGATAAGAGACCTTGGAACACAGGTGTACAGTAGTCTCTCCTTTGATAATCCCATCACCATAGTAGTCAGGAAATCCTTCTACATGGCACACCTCATCATAAAAGGTTTCTCATCCAGGAAAAAAGAGGTCATTGTTCCCCTCTACTCATCACTCATTAGACCCATTGTAGAGTATGACACCCCTTTTGATATGTGCCTCACAAGACATCTACAACAACTGGAAAGGCCGCAGAAGTACCTCACAATGAGGATTACTGGCCTCAAACAGATGCCCTATGCAGACCTTCTCAAAAAACTCCAGCTTTACTCCATCGCATATCACCTACTCAGAGGTGATCTCTGCCTAACATACAAAGCTATGTCAAATCCAGAGTTGTTGGACATGCTCCACTTAAAGAAATCCCAATCCCTCTGAGCTACATGTTCTAGGGACCTAATCCTTTTCACCACAATAAACAGAACATGCTGGAGGGATATATCCCTGTCCCAGAGACTTCCCATACTCTGGAACAAACTACCTATCTATATCAAGCAAAGCTCCTCATTAGCACTCTTCAAGAAAAATCTTGATGATTGGATGGGAAATAGGAAATTCACCCTGGGGATCACCTCTGTGACTCTGCTCGACAGGGGCACAGGAAAGTAATTTTCTTGGGTGGTGAAAGCCAGGGTACCTTTTTGGGTAGGCTTCTATAGGCCTTAGGGCTGATAGCCTAGTACCTACCTATGAACCTATGAACCTATAAAATGAAAATAATAAATTTATTTTATAAGCAAAGGTATTTTCTTATTTTCTTCCTGAAAACAAGAAGGAATTGCACCATATTTGAGAAAATATATTAAAGAAAGCAATAGCTTAATGAGAAAAATGATGGATATAGCTGGACAAATTATACAAACTAATAACAAATGGAAAGTAGACAGTTTTCTAAAACAAGGTAATAAGGAGATCGAAAAGAATATTGTGACTGCAGAATTAGAAAACTTATTAAAGGCAGTTAATCTGGAATCAGTAGCAGGTCCAGATGGAATGCAATATGAGATGTATTAAATATGACAAGAATATAAAAAAATATATTTTTAATGATGTTAAATGGATGGTTACGCAAACAATTTCAGTATACAAAATTAAGTAGTGGAGTAATTAAATATACATGGAAAAAGTTTATAAAAATGAAATGCAAAATTGGAGACTGATAGTCTTGAATAATACTGATTATAAAGTATTTATGAATATTCTACAAAGGGAAGGAAAACAAAATAAGCAAGGTTATAAATACAAATATACATTGTATAAAAGGAAAAAGAGTGGAAAAATTGCTCCTAGTAATTCTGAAATTGGTAGATGATATATTAAAATAATTAAGTTAAAATTATGATAGGTGGTGTAAGTAAAGTATTCAACTCTATTCAAAATAATGTTTTATGGAAAATATTGAAAGTGTATAATGTAAACAACAAGGTAAGAATGGTATGTATGATAGCTTATAACTTAAATATAATTAAGACATTGGTTAATGGCTGATCGAGGAGAGAAACAGTGCTTTAAAAGGATATAAGACAGAGATGTCTATTGAGTAGTATAATATTTGCATTAGTAATGAATGTGGTATCAATAGATATTAACAGAGAAATGAATACTATGAGTTATGTATCTAATAAAGGGGCAATTATGCCAATTATGTTATCATATGCAGATGATATTATAATTGCCTGCAGTGACCCTAATGATAATGGACATCAGCTGGGTATAACAGCGCTGTGTTTCTAATGCTTAGTCAAACACTCTGCTTGTGCTGTGCCGATGAGGTCATAACAAGGTCGAAACATGCATATCCACAGCTAGTGGGGTTTGACTTTATTGGCCTGAAATTGTCCATTAAAATGACGAAACAAGTCATGGGCATTCAGAATTGCCAATTAGCTGAAACAACTGATGTTCATAAGGATCATTTGCATATATCCCATGTGCCTGTGATACAAGAGGTTTGGGAGGTCACTTATTAGAAGTTCTAGCTTTGCTGGAGTTTTCATTTTGTTTTTACTGATTGTTTTTTCAGTGACCTTCTCACTCATTGTTTTAGTTTGTTGTTTGGGATATTTTTGCAGTGACCCTAATGATAATGGACATCAGCTGGGTATAACAGCCCTGTGTTTCTAATGCTTAGTCAAACACTCTGCTTGTGCTGTGCCGATGAGGTTATAATAAGGCCAAAATATGCATATCCACAGCTAGTGAGGTTTGGCTTTATTGGCCTGAAATTGTCCATTAAAATGAAACAAGTCATGTGCATTCAGAATTGCCAATTAGCTGAAACAACTGATGTTCATAAGGATCATTTTCATATATCCCATGTGCCTCTGATACAAGAGGTTTGGGAGGTCACTTATTAGAAGTTCTAGCTTTGCTGGAGTTTTCATTTTGTTTTTAAAAAATAGTGTAGGAATGACTAAAGTAATAAACTATTTACTGATTTACTGGATTATTTAATACTAGGTTTAAATATAAATAAAGAGAAAAGGAGAAAAAGCAAGGACTAGGCTTTGATGGAATTTTAGGAGGTATTCATTTTAATTTGACAAACATACATGTACTTGGAATATGTTTTGGAAAACAGGCTAATACAGAACAATTATGGAAAGAAAAAAAATAGAAGCAATGAAAAATATGTGTAAGTTTTGGAAGTCATTCAGACTGTCATTTAGAAAAAAATCGATTTAATTAATTCAGTCCTTCTAGCAAAATATCATATTTAGCAAGTGTTTGTAGTATACCTGTTTTGCATGAAAATGAAATTTATAGCAGTGATCATCTGAACATCTGCTGTTACAGTAAGCTTACTTACGCAACTGTACTTCATTTATCTAAACATCCAAAATCCTTCTATTTTTACGAAACAATGGATGGATGAATGGATGGATGGATGGATGGATGGATGGATGAATGGATGGATGGATAAATATACCCACTTTTTTCTAGGTCTGCAAATTTCCACCTAAAATTTTTATTGAACCACAGTTCTATAGTGCTGTGCATGTACTTGGAAACCTAAAACTGTATAATCAAAATATTTATATGCCTTCTGACAGGTTTGGATTGTTGGCTTGTTTAGATCAGCTCCTTCATATTAGTATTGTGACTTTCATTGTAATTTTGTGTTTACCTAGGAAGTTTTGTTCAAAGAAAGTAAGAATGCAACTCAATAGTGTTTTTAGTTCCTTGCGTCGGTTGGGTGTAAAATGGACAGGTTTAATCTCGTTGGATTCTTTTCCTTGATTTTTGAGCTCTTTGTTTGCATTTTCCTTAGGAAATCATTTCTGGAGAGGCCACAAAAGTACCTCACAAAGAGCATCCTAGACCTTAAACACTTGTCATATATGGACAGACTCAAAAAACTGCAACTCTTCTCTGTCTCATATCACCTACTTAGAGCGATCTCTGCTTGACTTACAAAGCCATGTCTGACCCAGCTCTGTTAGAAATGCTACATCAAAAGAAATCCCAATCCCTCCACACCACACGCTCCAGAGACCTCAACCTCTTTACCAGAATCAACAGAACGTGCTGGAGGGACGGGGTCATAACCCAGAGACTGCCCTTGCTATGGAATAGACTTCCCATACATGTCAAACAGATCACCTCACTGACCCTCTTCAAGAGAAATCTTGATGAGTGGATTGGAAATAGAAAATTCACCCCAGGGATCACTCCAGTGGCTTTACTCGACAGAGGCACTGGGAACTAAGGTACAATGCCAGGGTAATCTTATGGGCTAGGCTTGTAAAGGCTCCAGGGCCATTAGCCTAGTATACACCTATGAAGCTATGAGCAATCTTCCTTTATTTGGACCTGAAGATTAAACCCAGTAAAAAGAGGTGTATTATATGGTGCAAAATAAGAAGGAGGGCTAACTTTGATTAACACTATAGTTTATCCAGAATTACTACATTCATGTAAAGTATTAAAATGTTTAAGGGATAATAATACTTCATTTTTAACACAAATATTAAAGCTTAAAAAGAAAGAGGAATAGATGTATATTTTGAATAATAAAAGAAAGACATTATTGTCTAATAATTACCAAGATAAAATCTTAGTATGGAAAATGAAAATTAATGAGACTGAAAGTGTCAGAAAAATGGTATAATAATATAATGAACAAATATTTTTGTGTATACCCTTGGAAGGAGCTGCATAAAGAAAAAATCGCAGTGAAACAAGCTGGAGTGGGAAGATGTAAGGATATGGTGGAATGTCAAGATTTTTATGGAGGCTATACAAAAGCTTCCAGTAAAAGCAAATATGCCATATAAAAATAGAAGCGATAGAATATGTCTTTACTGTAAAGAATCTGAGATCAGTGAACGTGTTTTTTTAGGATGTAAAAAAAATATATATATTATTGAAAAAATTGTTGATATGAACTGTTTAGAATGAATTTGCTATGTAAAATGCATATGAGTTAGTATGGATATTATCAAATAGCAGAAGTTATATAACAAGAGTTGATAAAAATGTTTTTTGTATAATATTGTTGATTTAGCATCAAAGAGTGAGGGAAGATTTTGTTTAGTGAAAAATGGGATTTAGCTATAATGTTAAAAAATAAGAGTTTGCTCACTGAAATAGAGTGGAGATCCTATAAAGGAAAATTGCATTCTTTTAAATCGGTGATGGAAATGAAAATATCTTTTATTTTTGCATCTCAGTAAGACATGTAAATAATGTATATATTGTAAAAGTGTATATAAGTTTTGTAAATATGTGTTTTTTTTTATAAATACAGTACCCCTACTCTTTTTGATAGGTGGCATGGGATCTCTTACACCCACCTGAACTACCTTCAGCTCTGGCAGGTGGGTCCTCAGTGTCATGTCTCATCCAAAGGATGGTTATAATTGACTTCTGATTTTGTTGGGAAGCATACCTTGGAAAGTGTTGTGTAGTACTTCACCTATATTTTTTCTTTTAGTTAATATCTATTTTAGAATTAGGCTACTACTAGTCTCAATTGCTAGTCCAGCAAATTTCCAGAGAACAATAAGCACTCCAATGGCCACAGCTGTTTTTATTTCACAATTTTGAGGCTTCTAGCACGGTACTTATGCTAATGAGGCAGTTTAATGAATTGTCTGTGAATCATACATTTAATGCATTGTATACCAGCCTTACATACAATGTGCCTCTTGCTTTCCTGCACCCATAAATAAATGACTGCAAAGTGAAATGTGTACTCAGGTCTGCGACCCCTGCAAGTCTGTTGGTTTATTATCAGCTTCACAGCCCCTAGGAGTGCTATGGTGCAACCTTAAACTGGGATGTGGGTTGTACAGGACTCATACATTTAGGCCAGCATGTTTTTCATCACCCCCCCCCCAAAAAATAAAGCACCCTCACACACTCTTGGTGAACAAACTCTTATACGGTGGCACTGGGCTCCATTGTACTGCCATAGTACGTGCTTATGCTTGTCATGTGATACCTACAACATGTATCAATATGAGTCGGTTACTATTTTCTTTAGACAGCAAGCCATGAAGTGGTTATAGCTTCTGAGACTGCTGGGTGTGGAAATTCCATGCGTTGCAGGAAGGAGACCAAAATCTTTATGAACCTCCTGTATAAGCACCACTGAAAGTGCCTCCTTTGGGAGTCATCAGTACAAAGTAGACATCTGGCACTGCCTCGCAGGGCTGTAAGTATTACCATAGACATCACCCACTCAGATGAGAAGTGTCAGCATCAGTACAGTAATCTAAAGAGGTGGCATTGTGACCTTCTTAGCTAATGGGAAGAGGAGGATGAGGATGATGGAGATAGTGAAGCGTATTTCTAAAGTAAGTAATACTCACAGGCAGTTACTAGTGATTATATAGGCATATATATATATACACACATATATTTCAAGCACAGGCATTAATGCCCTTCTAGCCTGCCAGCATACCAAAACACTTGTTCCCACAAGTATCCACGTTGTTCTTAAAAATATCTAAACTAGTACTTGCTTTAATGTAATCTAGTAGTCTGTTCCATACATCAGCCACTCTGTCAGAGAACCAATTAGTACACTTCTCATTCTTATAGAATCACCTACATAGGTTGTCTGATAATTCTCTAATACTTTTTGTTAACCCCAAACATTCCCAGAGGTAGTTGTCACTAAATGCCTTATATACCTGAATAAGATCTCCTCTTAGATATTTATGAGACACTGTACAAATTCAGATATTTTAGTCTTTCATAATAACTTAAATTTTCACATCCATGGATACCCTTGGTATATTTCTGTTGTACTCTTTCCAATTTAGTCATGCTTGTTTTCTTATAGGGTTTCCATATTGTTATTCCATACTCAAGTTTGGGTCTAATGTAACTAACAAACAATGACTTCATTATTTTTGATTTCCTAGACTTTATAAATCTTTTTATACAACCTACTATAACTATCATTAAAAAATGGTTGATATGATTAGAAAAACTCATAGCTGAATCTACCCATATACCCAGGTCCTTAAATGAGTCTACAGTTTCAATCACTGTCTGCTGTATTCACCTATTAATTTATGCCTACCAAATCTCATATGCTTAGTTTTTGATGTATTTATCAGCATATTATTCTACTGTGCCCAAATGGTCAATTTAGTCAAGTTATTTTGCAGACATGCCTTATCTGTATCACATGTAATCAGTTTACCCAACTTCAGGTCATCTGCATATAGTTTTGAACACTTCAGATGAAAAAGTAAGGTCTGAAAGATATGATGTAAACATGTAAGTGCCTATAACAGAGCCCTGGGGACATCCTGACTGTAACCAAGGATTTTGCCTGTCCAGTTGCTGTATGATACTTGCCATGTCATATTTGCAAACCATTGAGCTATCCATCTTATCAAGAGTACATCAGTACCTAGTTGTACTAATTTATTGATCAGTGTGAGTGTTTTGTGTATGACCCTGCCAAATGCTGAAGTTAAATCTATATAAATCACATCATAGCACACTTTTTCATTCATAGCTTTTATTATATTGTTATAGAGCATCATGTTACAGATGGTAATAGATCTATTTTCAACATATGCATGCTGATATATGGTTTCAAGTCCCAACCTATCCAGTTCTGACAATAACTTATCCAGTATTACCTTCTCCATTATTTTTCCACACCATAAAAGTAGACTTAAGGGTCTATATGATTCTTTGTTTGTCCTACTCCCTTTCCATTAAAGACATGTCTAATAAGCGCATGTCTCAAATCTTGAGGAATCTCCCCATATTTATATAACCTAGTGAGTAACAGCTATAATGGTACCATAAGTTCTTACTGAAGTGTTCTCAGGTCATTGTGACTAATTCCGTCTCATCCCTGCGCTTTGTTCGGATCAGTTTGCGCAGTTCTTTTTCAATATAAACTAATTTGATTCCATTATCTGGGGACACTTGGATGTCACTAGAACAACTTACCACCGCATAAGCGTTCTGCCATATGCAGGACATGTAAGTCATGGACATCTTTCTTTTTCAATTCTGTTTTTCAGCATCTGATGAAATAGAAGGTAAAGTCATTTGCCAACAGTACCTAGTAAGACTATCCATGCATAAGGGTAGATATATGATACTGAAGTTATATGGATATTTGTTAGACACTATCTATATATATATATATATATATATATATATATATATATATATATATATATATATATATATATATATATATATATATATATTTCTATGGTTTACTATCATGTAGTGGGAAACCTGAACCTCGAACGTTGGCAATGTTCAACTCCAATATTGCAGAAGGACAAATTTCACCCATATCTTGACCCATGTTAATGCTCGTCCTTAGATCACATCCAATTTGTAGTTCAGCAATACCGGATTTCGGCAGTGTGAGTTTTCACAGAAATGAGTCACTGATACCACCATTTGGCCAACTCTGTCGCAAGTAAATGATAGTAAAGCTATATATATATATATATATATATATATATATATATATCAATAGATAGATGTACATCTATATTTAGCTATTTGTCTATATTCACACACATATGCACACACACACACACACACACACACACACACACACACACACACACATATATATATATATATATATATATATATATATATATATATATATATATATAGTTCCCTATCAGAAGCCTGAAACACTATAAGCCTGAAAATCAAAATCCTGAAACCAAAAGCCTGAAAACTCAAAATCCTGAAAACCCAAAATTCTGAAACTCAAAATCCTGAAAACACAAAATAGACATACTGAAGTCATTGTGGCTTTGCTATTGTTAGCCCTGTGGTATTAGGTCATGCTTTGGGTGCAGGTAAGTGTCAGTTGGTTTTATGTTAGGGTTAGGGGTATAAGTGAGTTAGGGTTAGGCGCAGGTTAGGCATGTATGCAATAGTGACAAAAATTAGGGTTAGGGGCGGTTTAAGTGAGTTAGGGTTAGGCGGGTTAGGTGAGTGTGCGATAGTGACGGACCTTAGGGTTAGGTTAGTTAGGTTAGGTTAAGGTCAGTTGGTAAATATTAGTGTCTTTGTATTGGCATATTAGCATTGTTTGTGTTTTCAGGATTTTGAGTTTCAGGATTTTGGGGTTTTTTTTTTTTTTCAGGCTTTTGGTTTCAGGATTTTGATTTTCAGGCTTATAGTGTTTCAGGCTTCTGATAGGGAACCATAAATATATATAGTTTCATAGTTTCATAGTTTAGTACTAGGCTATCTGCCCTGGGGCATTTGTAAGCCTAGCCATAGTGATGTGGCTTTCACCACCCCATGAAATGGTACAAAAATGCACAGAATAGATTTAGAATACTGTGCCTCTGTCTAGTAGTGACACAGTGAAGGTCCCCTTATATAATAGAATTAGTTTACTGTGCCCCTGTCTAGTAGTGACACAGATGTGACCCCTGGGGTAAACTTACGATCTCCCATACACTCATCAAGATTTCTCTTGAAGAGAGTCAGTGAGGGGCTCTGCTTAACATGAACTGGGATCTTGTTCCAAAGCATGGGAAGCCTCTGGGTTATGAATCTATCCCTCCAGCATGTCCTATTCATACTTGTGCCGAGGTTTAAGTCTTTAGCTCTCGTGGTCCTGATGGATTTGGATTTTTTGAAGTGGAGCATGTCCATCAGTTCCTGATTGGACATGGCATTGTACGTCAGGCAGAGATCACCTCTGAGCAGGCGGTATGTTACTGAATAGAGCTGGAGTTTCTTTAGTCTGGCAGAATATGACATATGTTGGAGACCCTTGATTCTCTTGGTGAGGTACTTTTGTGGTCTCTCCAGCTGTTGCAAATGCTGAGTGAGGTACATACCAAATGGGGCATTTTTCTCAATCAGGGGTCTAATGAGGGAGGAGTATAGGGGTACAATGACATTCTTGGATCTGGATGTGAATCCCTTCATGATAAGGTGTGCAAGGTAGAATGTTTTTCTAACCACTTTGGCAACGTGGGTGTCAAATGAGAGGTCGCTGTCAACTTGGTTCCCTAGGTCTCTGATTACTTTTTCCATACTCAGTGGGTTGCTGTCTATGTGATAATTTGTGGGTACTTTCTTTTTCCCAAAGGGGATGATTATACATTTTTTGGCATTTAGTTTAAGGCCATGACTCCGGCACCAGTTGTCCGTTGCTGTGAGGCCTTTTTGTAGGATGTATGTGTCCGCTGGTGTATCGACTATGGCGCCTAGTTTGCAGTCATCTGCGAACTTTGTCAGCCACAACCCTCCCATGTTTGCTTTAACATCTGAGAAATAAATGCCGAACAAGAGGGGTCCCAGGACAGATCCCTAGTAAGACTATCCATGCATAAGGGTAGATATATGATACTGAAGTTATATGGATATTTGTTAGACACTATATATATATATATATATATATATATATATAGCTATAGATATATATATATATATATATATATATATATATATATTTCTATGGTTTACTATCATGTAGCGGGAAACCTGAACCTCGAACGTGTAATGTTCAACTCCAATATTACAGAAGGACAAATTTCACCCATATCTTGACCCATGTTAATGCTCGTCCTTAGATCACATCCAATTTGTAGTTCAGCAATACCAGATTTCGGCAGTGTGAGTTTTCTCGGAAATGAGTCACTGATACCACCATTTGGCCAAGTCTGTCGCAAGTAAATGATAGTAAAGCTATATATATATATATATATATATATATATATATATATATCAATAGATCGATGTACATCTATATTTAGCTATTTGTCTATATTCACACACACATGCACACACACACACACACACACACACACACACACACACACACACATATATATATATATATATATATATATATATATATATATATATATATATAAATGTACATCAGTATATTGACAACTCAACATATTGAATGGCAAGTGGTCAAACACAATTTGTCAATCACTAGCCAATGAAAAATCAACCCCTCTGCACCTCTCACACTATTATACATAGAAAAAAAATATCTATATATATATATTTTATATATATATATATATATATATATATATATATATATATATATATATATATATATATATATATATATATATATATATATATATATATATATATATATATATATACCAACTCTGAGATCCTTCCTTGATCCTCACTGTACAGCAATGTTGTATAGATAAAAAGTTGATACATACAATAAATTGATTTTTGATCAACTGTTTAGGTTTTTTGTCTGCTCAGCAGGATGAATATTCGAGTCTATATTAAATCATTGAACGCTTAGAAAAGCGAACGATGATTTATCGACCCCATGTAAGCGAAAGCTTACAAACTCGAACATTTAGAACAGCGATTTTTGTTCCAAAAAAAAAAAAATACACTTAAAACATAACATTAAGTGGGGGGCTGTGCCCTCCATATCCCCCTACGTAAATATACCAACTCTGAGATTGCACTTCAGTGACGAAAATGGCAAAGTAACGGACGCTGCCAAGGATTTTTTTCCCAGGGAAAGAATTTGCTTATATACCGCTTCATCATTTTGCCTTTTCATCCTTTCAAGTTCGACCAAGATGCATTCGAAAGAATGTGTCTTTGGTCATCTAATAGGAACCTAAATATTCAATCCACCTGCTAGCAACTCCTATATAGATGTGGGAGTCTGTGTGTGTATGGGAGGAGTTATCACACCTCCACACTCCTCTAGACTAATAAGCAAATCCTGTAATATTGGGGAGCAGGAAAAATTTAACACCAGGGATGCTGTCTTTATATAATGCGCTAAAGATACTACAAAAACCGCTACATTTTGCAGCACTAAAGACATGGAATGGAGGTTGGGGGGACACTAGACACAAGATATTGTCTTTATATCATGCCTTGACGGCACTTACAAAAATTAAAACTTTGTATCCATACTGTTTAATACACAGCTCTTTACTGGACAGTTATCTCTCTGCACCACTACAGATAGTCCTTAAATATTATCTTAAATATTTGAAAATAAAAAAAGAACGTTAAAGTCACCTTTAAAAGAGAAAGCAGGAGACTTAACCTTCAACACTATCTGAGGAGTTAGTGTAAGGGAGTACTTTGTTTATAACAAGAAGTATGGAACTCTAATGTCAAGGGCCAAAAATCATAAAAACTAAACAGACAATCTCAAAGCATGGTCTCTTTTCTCAGTATCATACAGGCTACTGAGAAATAACATCTGCCTCAAATAAAGAGCATTAACAGACCCTGTTCTCTCAGACCTATTTGACATTGATAAGTCCAGTCGTACCATAAACATTCATTCAAATTATCTCAGTCTGTTTATAATGAAGAGAACATGTTAGAGGGATAGGTATGTATCACAGAGAATACCAGTTCTGTGGAGTCCTCTTCTACTCCACATAAAGCAAATTTCTTTTCTTAGCCTATTCAATTATAATTTGGATGAATGGATGTATATCTACAAAATCATCCCGATTTAGCACCCTGTCCCTCATGGATAGGAAAAACATGCACTTTTTTCAACATATCCTTGTTTAGTAAATCCAAAAGCAATCTTCAAGGGCAAAGGTACCAGCAACACAAATTGCAGAGAAAATACTAGAAAAATATACGTCCGGTATCACCACAGCTCTTTAATTTATAGTCCTTTATTCTTCACAGTAGTTTAAAACAATGTAAGCGCTTTCGGGTTTTAACCAAATCCTTCTTCAGACATATAGCTAATGACAATTTTCAGAGTGTATTTAAATGAAAAAAGGCGCCAAAAATGCTTCAGAACCACTTTTAAAATCTCAATAAATTCCATTATTGCCCACTAGATGGTACCAAAGACAAACTTTTCAATGGAAATTCACTGTGAGTGTTAAATAATTCAAGATCTACTTTGTTTCTAAAATGTATATAAAAAATGTATATAAAAATATATATATATAAAAAGAATACATTCTGAAACAATTGTCTACTGTGATATCTATTCACTTCCAGAACAATTCAAGTGCAAACTTACTATTAATTACATATCTAAAAACTCATCAAATAAAATGTTATGACAATTACTTCATACTTGTTATTTATTTAATGTTTCAAGGGTCTATCTTTTAAAAAAGGTCTTATAGAGATTCTTTGAAGCACCATCTTTGCAATGTTAATCAGGGCAGCATACCTACTCACCCTGCCCAACAAGCAGGGTCCATACCTCTGCTTGCTTACTTTACTCTTGAAGCAGCATCCCATCTCACTTCGTACACCATTCATTGAATTACCTTCCACTATATAAGCAGCATCCTTACCTCAGCTTGCTTATCTATTCACCAAGTTTCCTCCAACAACTCATTTTCCTTCCCCCAGATCCTTGAAATGAACATCCAGACACCAGAGGAGGGAACAGAAGAGGGCAAGCCTATCCCTCTTCTCTGCCCACCCCAACTGATAAATAACCCTAACCCCCCAACCCACCAACGAAAAGTGGGAGGGTGGGTGGGTAGCAAGTTTCCGTCAAAATGTGATTGCTTAACCCAGCTACACTAGACTAAACCTACTAAGCCCATCCCCATCCTTATCTCATTTCCTCCCAACCATCCCTGCCTCCACTTAACCCTTTCACGTCCCCAACCCACTTAACACCCCCTAATATCAACCTAATCCCCCCATGAAGATGTCCCGGGACACCTTGGTTTGTTGCCAAACTTCATTTGTCCAGGTCTCCTTCAATAAACACATCACACCAAATGACATTTGACGACCTTTATTAAATTTCCATAACATAGCTTTGTTCACAAATTCATTAATTACAACTATTCATAATATAAATGCTTCTAAACACAGCATAACATCCTTGTAATGTTAATCAGGGCAGCGTACCTACTCACCCTGCCCCAGTAAGCAGCATCCATACCTCTGCTCACTTACTTTACTCTTGAAGCAGCATCCCATCTCACTTCATACCATTCATTGAATTACCTTCCACCAAATAAGCACCATCCTTACCTCAGCTTACTTATCTGTTCACCAAGCTTCCTCCAGCTGCTCATTTTCCTTTCCCCAGATCCTTGAAATGAACATCCAGACACCGGAGGAGGAATAGAAGAGGGCAAGCCTGTCTCTTTTCTCCGCCAACCAGCCTGACCAGGCTGTTCCCCCACCCATCTACCCAAAATTGTTCAACCCCCTACTTCCCATAAAGGGAAGAGTCAAACCAAATATCACTCACTGTAGAAGAGGGGGAAGGCATGCCCGAAGGCAGGTAAAGGCTAGGACTGTGATAGTGAGGGTCGGAACTTTGAATGTTGGCAGTATGACTGGTATAGGGAGAGAGCTAGCTGATATGATGGACTGAAGGAAGGTTGGTATATTGTGTGTGCAAGAGACCAGATGGAAGGGGAGCAAGGCTAGGTGTATCGGAGGTGGGTTCAAATTGTTTTATCATGGTGTGGATGGGTGGGGAAATGATGTAGGGGTTATCCTGAAGGAACAGTATGCCAAGAGTGTTTTGAAGGTGAAAAGAGTGTCAGATAGAGTGATGTTTATGAAGCTGGAAATTGATGGTGGAAAGATGAATGTTATTAGTGCATATGCTCCACAAGTTGGGCGTGCGATGGATGAGAAAGAAACATTTTGTAGAGAGTTGGATGAAGTGGTGATGACTGTATCCAAGGGTGAGAGAAAGGTGATTGGAGCAGATTTCAATGGGCATGTTGGTGAAGGGAACAGAGGGGATGAGGAAGTGATGGCTAGGTATGGTGTTAAGCAAAAGAATGCAGGTCAGATGTTAGTGGATTTTGCAAAAAGGATGGACATGACTGTGGTGAATATGTATTTTAACAAGAGGGAGGAGCATAGGGTGACCTACAAGAGTGGAGGAAGATGCACACAGGTGGATTATATCTTATGAAGAAGGGCCAGTCTGAAGGACATTGGAGACTGTAAAGTGGTGGCAGGGGAAAGTGTAGTTAGGCAGCATAGGATGGTGATTTGTAGGATGACATTGGTGATCAAGAAGAGGAGGATGAGTGTGAGGGCAGCACCAAGGATCAAATGGTGGAAATTGAAAAAGGATAATTGTGAGGTGGAGTTGAGGGAAGAGTTAAGACAGGCACTGTGTGGCAGTCTAGAGTTACCGAATAGCTGGGTAACTACAGCAGAGCTAGTAAGAGAGATGGCTAGAAAGGTGCTTGGTGTGACATCTGGACAGAGGAAGGAGGACAAGGAGACCCGGTGGTGGAATGAAGAAGTACAGGAGAGTATACAGAGAAAGAGGTTGGCAAAGAAGAAGTGGGATTGTCAGAGAGATGAAGAAAGTAGACAAGAGTATAAGGAGATGAGGTGCATGGCAAAGAGAGAGGTGGAGAAGGCTAAGGATAAGGCGTATGAAGAGTTGTATGAAAGGTTGGACACTAAGGAGGGAGAAAAGGACCTGTACCGACTGGCTAGACAGAGGGACCGAGCTAGTAAAGATGTCAGCAGGTAAGAGTGATAAAGGATAATGAGGGAAATATACTCACAAGCGAGGAGAGCGTTTTGAGCAGATGGATAGAGTACTTTGAGGGGCTGATGAATTAAGAGAATGAGAGGGAGAGAAGGTTGAATGATGTGTGGATAGTGACTCATGAAGTGCAGTGGATTAGCAAGGAGGAAGCAAGGATAGCTATGAAGAGGATGAAGAATGGAAAGGCTGTTGGTCCAGATGACATGCCTGTGGAAGCATGGAGGTGTTTAGGTGAAATGGCAGTGGAGGTTTTAACTAGATTGTTTAATGAAATCTTGGAAAGTGAGAGGATGCCTGAGGAATGGAGAAAAAGTATTTTGGTACCGATTTTTAAGAATAAGGGTGATGTGCAGAGCTATAGTAACTACAGAGGGATTAAATTGATCAGTCACAGCATGAAGTTATGGGAAAGAGTAGTGGAGGCTAGGTTAAGAAGGGAGGTGATGATTAGTGATCAGCAGTATGATTTCATGCCAGGAAAGAGCACTACAGATGCAATGTTTGCTCTGAGAGTGTTGATGGAGAAGTACAGAGAAGGTCAGAAGGAGTTGCATTGTGTCTTTGTGGACTTAGAGAAAGCATATAACAGGGTGCCTAGAGAGGAGTTGTGGTACTGTATGAGGAAGTCGGAAGTGTCAGAGAAGTATGTAAGAGTGGTACAGGATATGTATGAGGGTAGTGTGACAGTGGTGAGGTCTGTGGTGGGAGTGACGGATGCATTTAAGGTGGACGTGGGATTACATCAAGGATCAGCTCTGAGCTCTTTCTTATTTACAATGTTGATGGACAGGTTGACAGACGAGATCAGACAGGAGTCCCCATGGACTATGATGTTTGCAGATGACATTGTGATCTGTAGTGAGAGTAGGGAACAGGTAGAGGAGACCCTGTAGAGGTGGAGATATGCTCTAGGGATAAGACGACTGAAGTTCAGCAGGACTAAGACAGAATATGTGTGTGTGAATGAGAGGGAGGGCAGAGGAATGGTGAGGATGCAAGGAGTAGAGGTGGTGAAGATGGATGAGTTTAAATACTTGGGATCAACAGTTCAGAGTAATGGTGAGTGTGGAAGAGAGCTGAAGAAGAGAGTGTAGGCAGGATGGAGTGGGTGGAGAAGAGTGTCAGGAGTGATTTGTGACAGACGAGTACCAGTAAGAGTGAAAGGGAAGGTCTACAAGAGGGTAGTGAGACCAACTATGTTATATAGGTTGGAGACAGTGGCATTGACAAAAAGGCAGGAGTCAGAGCTTGATGTGGCAGAGTTGAATATGTTAAGATTTGCAGTGGATATGATGAGGATGGACAGGATTAGGAATAAGTATATTAGAGGGTCAGCCCAGGTTGGAAGGTTTGGAGACTAAGCCAGAGAGGCAAGATTACGTTGGTTTGGACATGTGCTGAGAAGGGATGCAGAGTATATTGGGAAAAAATGCTAAGGATGAAGCTGCCAGGTAACTGGAAAAGAGGAAGGCCTAAGATAAGGTTTATGGATGTGGTGAGAGAGGACATGCAGGTGGTTGGTGTGACAGAGCAAGATGCAGCGGACAGGAAGAAATGGAAACAGTTGATCTGTTGCGGCAACCCCTAACAGGAGCAGCCGAAAGAAGAAGAAGCACCCATCATCTGTAAAGCACCTTAGAATCCCGTCATAAACCCACCTTGCCATACCATCACTGAAACACACCCTAATGAAACTAAATAAAGTAGGATTACCGTAACCCCACTGTACCATCAGAACATCCACACCAAGAGAATACATACCCTTTTATTTATTTATTTTTATTTATTTATTTAACATTTGTTGACCGGACTAGTCTAACTTGGATATATGTCCATTTTCAGTAGAGGCCCGGGGAGAAAAGCTCCAAAAGAACAGACAATTTAAAACAAATCAAAGGTATTAGGCATATATGGACAAGAAGACATACATAATAGTTTACAAATGTTAACAATAAAGCTAAAATGAAAGGAAAGCCCCATTCCTTTAATCCTATAGAAAAAATATATATATTTTTTTAATTAATTAATTAATTTATTTATTTTTTAAGAGAGTGCGAGGAAATAGGGAGGAGAGTAGCAGTGGAACAAAACGACAAAAGGAACGAGGAGAGAGAAATACAGAGTGGTTTGGTAAAAGTAAGGTAAGAAGGAGAAGTAAAATCTTATATGAGAAGCAAGGAGAAGGTAGTTCAAAGTAACATGCTGAGTGGCCTAAGGAATGAGAAGAGAGTTGGGAGGGTAAGCATAGGAAGAGAGAATGTAGTGTTGTAAAGGAGGAGAGATTTTAGTCTGGGTTGCTGCATGGACAGAGCCAGTGGTTAGTGAGATGAAGTCTGAGTTTCTTTTTGAAGAGTGAGGAAGAGGAGTTCATAGTGAGGTCCTTAGGAAGAAGGTTCCAGCTTTTCCCCACTGTATAGGAGAAAAGTGAGTCACCTGCTTTATTATTAGATTTATGTGTGGATACTAAAAGTTTGTGTGAAGAGCGAAGGTTAGAATGATTTTTATAGGGACTAATAAGTTTAGTAAGGATAGGTGTTTTTTCAGGGAAGCAAAGGATTTTTTGGGTGACTATAAGTTGCTGTGATAAAAGTTGATTTTCCAGTTCCATCCAGCCAAGTTGTTTTAAATTTAGGCAACGGTGAGATCTAAAAGGGGAGCTGGTAGCAAATCTGGCTATACTATTGTAGGAGGTAGCCAATTTGTTCAGGTTAGTTTTAGATGGATTTGTATATAAAGGTGATGCATACAGGAGAGTAGCGATAAGATGGGAGTGGGCAATGGTAATTCTGGCTGTAGGAGTAAGGAAAGGCTTGATTTTATAGAGGGAGCCAAGCTTTTTATTAATAGATTTAATAGTGGTATTAATATGAGAGTCATAGTTTAGGCTATGATCGATGGTAACCCCTAAATGTTTGGTTGTTGTGTCAGGAGATATAACTGTGCCATTTTTAGATACGATGGAGAAGTTGAGTGGTGAAGACTTTTGTGTGGGAGTGAACAACAGTAGTTTAGTCTTTTTAGGGTTAAGGAGGAGACATCGCTGTAAAAACCACCCTTCCACAAGCTGAAATACATTTTGGGTGAGAGATTGAAGTTCAGATGGGTTAGAGGCTGAGGAGACTAAGGTGGAGTCATCTGCATACTGTATGGTTACGGCTTGGGGGATGCTAGAAGCAAGATCATTGATAAATATGGAGAATAAAAGGGGACCTAAGATAGATCCTTGGGGGGCTCCAAGGGAGACAGGAAGAGGGGAGGATAGAGTGTTTTCCCAGAGGACAGCCTGTTTTCGATTATCTAGGTAAGACTTGAACCACTGTAGTGCCAGAGTGTCAAGTGAAAGTGATTTCAGAAGATTCAAGAGAATTTGATGATTAACCATGTCGAATGCTTTTGAGAGATCTATAAAGACAGCAGATGAGAGGATGTTATTGTTGCGGTTTTTATTTATGTGATCAGTAAAGGAAAGAAGGGCAGCAGTAGTGCTATGGGAGGGACGAAATCCATGCTGGGAGGGAGCTAGTAGTCCATTTAGATGGAGGTGGTGAAGTAGTTGTTGGTGAATGGATTTTTCCATGATTTTAGCTAATGGAGAAAGTAGGGCAATTGGACAGAAGTTTGAAAGTTCAGATGAGGTCCCGCCCTTATGAAGGGGAATAATATGAGAGATCTTCCAGATGGAAGGGATAGTGCCTTCATTGATGGTTCTATTTATTAGGATAGAGACAGGGTAGGCAATTGCTTTGGCTGCAGTTTGGAGATATTGCGCAGGTAGTAAGTCAGCAGAGGGGGTAGAAGGTTTGAGTTTTAGAAGGAGGGTACTGATGAGGGATGTAGAGACAGGTTGTAGTTGGAAAGTGGGAGGAGATGGAAAGGAGGAAAGTGGTGAAAGAGAAGTCACAGGAGGAAGGGAGTTAGCAATTGACAGGATCGCTTCAGTAAAGAAGTTGTTAAAGGAGACAGCTATCTGTTTAGGAGTCTTTTTGGTAGTACTGGCAGGGGTGGGTGTCTTAGATGTGCCAGGGTGTAGTAAAGTATTGATTCCTGTCCAGAATTTCTTAGGGTTTTGGTGGTTATTTTGCTGGAGATGAATGAAAAAGTTTTTTTTATCAAGTCGTACAGAAGATTTAGTGGAGTTTCTAAGCTGTTTAAATTTAGTGTGATCAGATGGGTCTTTAGAAGCATGCCATTTTGACCAGAGTTTGTTTCTTAGCAACATTTTGTGCTTAGTTTCTTTTGTAAGCCAGGGTGCAATTTTGGTCCTATTTTTAAGGGTACGGATAGGGGCATGGAGGTTAAGAATTTCAAGGAATTTTGAATTAAAGTAGGCTACTGCTTCATCATGTTGCCCATTACCGTAGGGAATAATCTAACTCCAAAACTTTAATGTCCTAACCTTAGATGGCCAAAACCAGCACCCCTTGAACTAGTTCCTGAAAACTCACCTATGCTCAGCAATGAAGTAATCTATGTGCCCAGCCATAAACACCCCCAATTCACTCATTACCAAACCATTCTTAACCACTGTTTGTCCCTAGCCTTTCCCCTCAAAAGTTCTCTTTCCTTATGTTACCTATGCCACTAGTAGGTAATTAAGACCTGTCCTACAGCTGCCTTATCCAGCAACCAAGCTTCCTTTAAACCTTCTAACTCCCCTGTAACAACGCACCCAGTTTCTAAAACTACCCCAACACAGTCACATACCTACCATGCTTCCTAAAACCCTATCTACAAAATTCACCCAACCTCAAGTGAAATGATCCTTGTGCTGTTCTGTAAAATCTTAACCTGGTATGTAACATAAACACTACCTACTCAGGGGACAAATTTGTCACCCCAAAGATACCACACATTAGGAACAAACTCCAGAATCCTATCAAACACCTTCTTGGCCCTTCCCCCACATAAAGTTCAAACTGTATGAGTGAATACAACCACCCCAAGGTTCCAAGAAAGTAAGGATTGAGCTTCACCGACTTGCAAGAGCCATAGTGTTGTAGCCTAATAAGTTCCTGTGTTCCTATGAACATTGTCCCGTGGGATCCCCACACTCCCCATAAACTATCTGACAGTTTTTCCCTTGCCCCCCTACCTACCCTTTCCTTATTTGCCCCCTATACCAACACAATAATCAGCTACCACTAATTAAACACAATGCTCTGACATGCCTTACTAAGGTGATTACTCAGCCCCTACTTGTGCCCCATTCCAGTGGCAAGAATATCCATCCTATCAAAACATCACCTTTCAACTCCCCTTTTCAAGCCACTGCATGATGTCTTCTGCACTCCAGCAATCTGCAAGGAAAAGGAAAAACAATAAATTCTATGAGCACACATACCAAAATTACTTAACATGGAGGCACTGACAAGGACCCCTGCCACCCCATCAAGCGTTTGCCAAACTGTGCTCCAAAGTATGGCACCAGCACCCCCCCTTTTTATACTATGACTCATATCCCCTTGGACAAGAGCGATAAGTGCCACCCGCCGAAAAAGAACTGAACTTGTCTAGCTTGAAACCATCCCTGAGCCAATAGCCCAATAACTTCCTATGATACTAAGAGTGCTGTGACTCCACTCCACCTACCTGAACCCCATCCACATTGACGTGCCTTAGTGAGCACTAAATAAAATGCATTACCTGTAACCTCATCAAGCCCACTGTAGGAACCCAAACTCTTACCTGTGGCCATGGCTGCTGCTCCCTTTTACTATTGAATGCAAATGCTCAAAAGCAGGGACAACTTTCAACGTTAATCTAACATACTGAACGGTTAATAGAATAAATTGTACAACCAATTAACCCTGAGATCACAAACTCAAATGCCTGTCCTTCTATGACTAACAGTGTAAAATCCTCTACCGAAACTTAACAACATTGAAATCCACTTACTTCCGTCAGTAACTGTTGCCCACTTGTGCTCCCATGTGTAACCTCCTTGCTCGCCACTGCTTCCATCCTCTGCGAATTCACTGTGTATCTCCACAACTGGTACTCAGCACACCACCGTCTACAAACAAAAGGCCAAAATTAAACCCTCTATATGTGGAGAGAAGGCTCCACCTTATACCCACCTATTTCAAATTACAGCCGCAGCATTCTAAAACCCCATTTGTAAGAAAGAAAAGACATGTAAATCATCCAAAATACATAACACACATTCCAAGAAATCTTCAAGGACAACCTATCCTGCCAACCCAGGAAGGAATGTACCATCACCACTCACATCTATAACAATGCAGCCATAACTGAAGTTATGCTTCCAATGACCCTATCAAATAGCCAAGATAAATTTAACTACTAGTCGAGTATGTTAAAACTACACCCCACACACAAAAGGAACTATCAATATCCACAACCAGAGTAACCTTGTGATTCCAGACCACAGTTAGTGCCCTGTATAAGCCGAGCTAACTTATATTGTAAAACCATCTGCCTAGCTCTTAACCTTCCATCTCCAAATATGGCACACTAACCAACATAATATGGAACAAATGAACACAATGCAGCAAACGTAATAATAGCTGACTAGCAGCTTACAAAATACAATCAGGTAGTATTTTAAATATTCCTCTTGCAAACTTAAAAGGTTGCAGCAACATGTTTATTCAGGATGGTAGAGACACACATTCATGGACACACAAATTCATGCAACCTCACTCATGCCACTGCAGACATTACACGTACATGTCCACACACAATCTCCCATTAACACACCCACACCCCACATCATTGCTTAACTTACATTCCCATAGGAGTAAAAGGGGGTGACTGCTGTGCAAATTGTTTGCCTCAGCTAATAAGTAGTTACAGAAATTTCAAAGGGAGAGCAGATGGCTAATTAACATTAGACACTTCCTTGGACTGCTGTATTAAGATGCAGCTTCACCTGAGTGACCGAATGGACTATGAAGCTGAAAGGCTTAGCTCAATATGGAAGTCTTCTGAGCTACTGCTTCTGCATCATTCTAAGCCTTTTTTGAATCTGAGTTGTAGGACTAAAATGCTATAAATGAGTAACAAAATGCAATATGAAATAACTTTCTGAAAGTGAGGATGCTAGGCGAAGATAAGAATGGCATAATATCAGAAATTTCAGCACAAAGACAAGATTAAAAAGTTCTGACCAAATTTACATGCAAACTAATAAGACGGGAAAGAATCATTCAACACAGAGATATTTAACAACAGAAGCGTCAGACTTAGTGCCATAAGAAAATGTATAACTGCACCACCAAAGCTAACCTCACTGTGAATAAAGTTAACAGAGTGACAAATCATACCACTCAACAATTGTACTGCTCTGAAAATTAGAGCAATGCTAATCACACCACCAGTGAATTAACAGGCAAATAGTACCGCTCTGCACTCCGAGCAATGCTAAACATTTTTTTTTTTTTTGGTACTGATTTAAACCCTATAGCGAACATAAATAAATAAAGTAAAGGATACCTTGTGAAACACCCTTCTATGTAACCTATTCCGTCACACACAATTGAAGCTTGAATGGTCCCCCTACAGGCTATCGGCTTTCTTTTTTTTTATACATTGCTCAGCGCATCTGCGGCAGCAACCTTCACCCCATGAATTGGCCATTGCAGCTCCCTCCAGCCCCCACTACTGCAAAAAGGCTGAGACAGATAATCCATCCCCCCCAACAGCCTCACAAAAGAAAACATCCCTTCAGAACCAAACTAAAGCCAAGGCACGCATTCAGCTGCCTTCACATTGGATGTAGACTACTTTGTCTTGCTCCATTCATTAGAACACATCTGTGGGGCGGTTGATAACAGCTTTAATGCCTTTCTTCTCACTGATACCACTCTTACAAGAAAAGCTCTACCCCCAAATGTTGCTACACTGAGCTGCAATGGAAACAAATGTGACTGAAGCTTCCTATAGAAATTGTACTTCTGATCTGTTTCCACAGATCATGTCCGGGTCATAATTTATAGCATATTGTTTTCTGATGTGAATGCATTTCATAATGCTGTTCATTAATTTGTGACAAACTCCATCACATTTTAAGTACAACTGCCACATCACAATCTGCTCCCTCAGCACTCGTTCATTCTTCATCCATCTATTTCCTAAACCTCTTGTCCTGCTCCGAAAATGGTATGCAACAATTCAAAATATCCAAATACAGATCGGAGCACTTTACTTACTTTCTTCTTCTTCTTCTACTTAATCATCTGCCCATTATTAACCACGTATACTTCCTCTTTATGAATCTTTTAACTTTCCTAATAATGAAATGAAACTGCTTAAAATATAGAAAGGCTGGTTTGAACCACTAAACTGAAATGTCATAAGATGTATGACCCACAAGGGCACAGCGCATGCACCTCCCCCACCAACACAAGCACCCAAAGTCCGGGAAAACAACCAGCACACACCAAAAAAGGAGGGCCGGCACAGCCACTAAACCAACCGGACTGCTTAGGAGCAACCAGCACCTACACAATATGCCACCACAACGAAACCAGGGAAGATCTCCACCACTTTTCCACACACACACACACACACACACTTCTCCCATATTCACAATGATAATCATTCTGATAAAGTGAAGCATGCTGAGTGTAAGCCACGGCCGTTAACGGCCAGATTCAACAACCACACCAGGCTTCCCAGAACAAAACTCAAGCCTTTTTTCTCTTTTTCCCTCATGGAGCTCCACCCAATGAGAGGATGCAACCCTCCCAATGGCAATCAAACCCATGCTCCACCTGCACCACCAGGGCCGAGAGAAAAAAAAACACTTGCCTGCTCAGTGAGTCCCAAATGTCAGAAGCCTGCAAAACTGCACCGCCCATCACCCATGACTCCAGAGAGCCCAATGCAGCCACAACAGTCCTGAAAACCTACAATACACCACCCCCAATGACCCAAAGACACCATCAGCAATCAACCACCGAAAACATACACTTATTTATTTTATTGAACCGCGCAAACTGAAGACACAGCAAAACCCCCACCCTCCCATGACCGGCCTGGACCAAACCAAAGTCATCACCACAACCAACCTCTGGAACCGAGCCTCACTCACCTCCTCCTCCATACCCCACCACTCCAAGGCCCACCAGACCACTCTTCCCCTCCAGGTTGTCATAGACGAGAGCCTGCTGTAGCAAGTGCCCACCAAAATGTGATTGCTTAACCCAGCTACACTAGACTAAACCTCCTAAGCCCCTCCCCATCCTTATCTAATTATCTCCATATCATCCCTGCCTCCACTTAACCCTTTCACCTCCCCAACCCACTTAACTTCCCCGAATATCAACCTACCCCCCCCCCCCCCCATGAAGATGTCCCAGGACAACTTGGTTTGTTGCCAAACTTAATTTATTTCAGACACAGCAGAAACTTGCATTGTTAAGCAGTTTATCATACACATCATATACAGGGATAGATTCCTGTCCCAGAGACTTCCCATACTCTGGAACAGGCTACCCATCTATGTCAAGCAAAGTTCTTCATTAGCACTCTTCAAGAAAAATCTTGATGAGTCGATGGGAAATAGGAAATACACCCAGGGATCACTTCTGTGTCTCTGCTCGACAGTGGCACAGGAAAATAACTTTCTTAGGTGGCTTAAGCCAGGGAACCTTGTTGGCTAGGCTTATGTAGGCCCTTGGGCCGATAGCCTAGTACCTACCTACCTATGAACCTATGAACGTATGAACACATATAAGGAACACTAAGTCTTTTATGTGTCTAAAAATGTTAGTAAAAACTTTTACATGAAAATGTTGCCATTCATTTTAGCATCACTGCTTGGAAACACCAAAAGACTGGAGTATTTTGTGCGTGTTACTATTTATTAATATTTGGTTTTCAATAAAAAATTTCAATGTGCTCAGATTTAGGGTAATATATTTATTATATATACACAAGTAGAAAGGTCATATGAAAAAAATGCAATGTAGTCAGTCCATTTTTTAGAGGGGAATTCTATGTAAGATACATGTGTGTTTGTCTCACTCTGTGTGTGTGTATATATATATATATATATATATATATATATGTGTGTGTGTGTGTGTGTGTGTGTGTGTGTGTGTGTGTGTGTGTGTGTGTCTCTCTATCTCTCTCTCTTGTGTGTGTGTGTGTGTGTGTGTGTGTGTGCATGTCTCTCTATCTCTCCCTTGTGTGTGTGTGTGTGTGTGTGTGTGTGTGTGTGTGTGTGTGTGTGTGTGTGTGTGTGTGTGTGTGTGTGTGCATGTCTCTCTCTCTCCCTTGTGTGTGTGTGTGTGCATGTCTCTTTATCTCTCCCGTGTGTGTGTGTGTGTGTGTGTGTGTGTGTGTGTGTGTGTGTGTGTGTGTGTGTGTATGCTAATGCTGAACTTTTTATATATAACACATTTCACCACTGGGATAGGAGTGTTTATATGAGTATTTGCAAGTTACAATTAGAGTAAGGGTTACATAAGGGGACAGCTTTCATGTTGTGTATGTGTGCAATGTTTATGTAGTGTGTCTGAGTGTGTTGATTAATGCTGCTGTTTAGGGTAAGGGTTTTTCATAAGGTCATGTGCAGGGTTGGGGGGTTGGGGTTAGCGATAGGGTTAGGGTTAGCACACATGAATAATGTGGATCATGAGTCGTATCTAGAAAGTAGGGAGGACCCCCCCGACATCTTTAGGTCCAGTACGTAGTGTATATGTGTTAGTGGCAGAAGTGATGATGTCAGGGACCCCATGCTATCTAATAATGCTCAGCATCACCATACTATGTTTCCAGAAGAAGGAAGGAAGAATGGATAAACCTGATCAAGAAAACATAACATGTAGCCCTCTTACTACACATCCTTCTGAAAACAGAAGGACTTTTCTTCCTATCTAAACTTGAACTGAAGGACACTAATATGAGATTTTTCTCAAATTCTTTATCCTGAGCACCAAAATGGTGAACGATTATTTCATGGGATTTGGGTTATTCCATCTTAAACAGTCTTTTTAATAGTGAACACTGTGACCATTACTGGAAAGCTTGGAAGACAGACTGACTCCAAAAGAAGGATAAAGCATTAGAAACAAGGGTTATCCAATTTCAAAAGTAAACGTCACCTTAATAATGATAAAATTCCATTTTCTGAAAATCAGTAACAATTATTTTTATATAATCACAAATACGTACATACACCCCCACCCCACTCACATACACACACACACACACACACACACACACACACACACACACACACACACACACACACACACACACACACACACACACACACACACAGGAAAGTAAGAAAGGCTGGCACAGATTTACTAGCTATACCTTTAGTAAGCTTTAGTAAACCATTCACTAAACTACACATCTAGTGAACAAGAAAAAGCCTTTCAGAAGTGCTGGAATACAATAGCAGACACATTAAAGATGTTGTCAGAGAGTGGTAAGTGAAATTGTGCTCAGCTCTTGCTGGACAGCAATGCAAACAAACATGGCTAAGCCTGATAATTTATTTTTACCGTCATGTATTGCATGGCATTTTATCACCTAATACTGACAGCTCTCCTTGATGAGACCCTATTGAGTTAGTATTCTCCAGCAGTCATGATATGTCAAGAATACTTGGAGGATACTATACTTGGGGCTGACAATGCATGTATTTGGCTTACATATACTTTGTTGCTGGCTGATTGTCTGGTGCACAACAGTGAGTAAAGTTAATGTTACATTGACTTTTACTGCAGCGTATTGAATTGCGTGAGATAGTGCATGGAGGCCTACCCCTGCAATTTTTATAAGAATTTTCAGCTCAGAATTTTTTGAATTTATCTTTCGGCAAAGGTGAATTAAGAAAGTATGCTTCATGGCTTCAGTGACTCCTAGATAAGCCCATGCATTCTGATCTCTGCTGTAATCCAGTTCACCAGAGATGTATGCATGTTTGCTCCTGAACGCATCTGTTCCTTTTCACTGTTTGCATGAATTAGATCATAAGCCTTTCTGTCATCAGAGGAACGTCCTGTGCCTACATTCCTAGTAAAGCATTCAAAGTGCAGATTTTCCCATGGTAGTAGAAGCCATTGCTTTTGCAAGTATCCACCTGAATTATTCCATATGTCATTAAAAAAAAAAAACAACTACCATAATTGCCAGCATTTCATCCCTGCCACTTGAAAATGTCATAGGGATTAGCTTTCATTTGATTCTTTATTTATTTACTTATTTATTTACTTTTTGGTTACTTTTTAGGTGGGTTGGTCTGTTGACTCTCTTCTGACATGACCCAGGGTCAAAGATTAAGGATAAACACTGGATACAACATTTATAAACTTAAGCAAACAAGAGCTTGAGCACATATGACTCAAGAAATTGGCAGTCAAGCAAACATAGCTCTAATAGGTCACGCAAAGCTGTCCTAACCTAGAAATAGTTGGTGGTGGGGATTCATTACACAACCCTAGACTAATATTGGAGCACTGCTACAAGGGCAGCCACTTTAAGTTATACTGCATGTGCTTGATTGTAGAAGGAGACAATGAGCCTATCCAGTGTGTCCTTTAAATGCACTGAACAGTCTATCTTTCTTTTAATCCTTTGTTTCACCCTTACCTGTTCTTGAACTAGCCGATGTTGTTTTTGTGCATGTTCCTCCTTCACTATCCATTTTGTTAGTCCATTCTATGGGTGTGCAACTCTCTCCATGAAGAGCTACTTTCACAGTTCAGAAGAGTTATTGGTCCCTACAGCCTGCTGGCTCTGTGACATCCTACCCTGCTCTTCTTGTTAAAGATGACCCATCTCCCTTGCATGATCTTGTGCACTGACATCATGATCCCTATTTCTTCTGGTATTTAGTGGGAACAGCACATAGTCCTCTAGTCTTTGGTCATATATATTACCCTCCAACTCACACAGTAATCCCATGGCTTTCCTCTGGACTTCTTCTTGCAGTTTGAGATCCATCTCCTTGTATAGCCTCCTGAACTGGACACAGTACCATGTTGTAGTCTGACTATGACCTGATATAGAAAAAGCATTATTACTTTGTTATGGCATCTAGCCCTTGAGGACACCCCCAGCCATTGTTCACCTGGCTGCAAGCCCTACTCTTTTATTCTACTCTTAGTGGTCCAGGCCAGGTGTGATTTAAACTCCCAATATCTTTTTTATGTTCTGTTGACATCATTTCAACTCTTCCAGAAGATATATAATACCAAACATTTCTGTAATCCCAGTGCAGCACTTTGTATTTGCCTGCAATAAACCTCAAGTGTCATATCTCACCCCCCCCTTGTTCATCTTTTACAAACACTTATTAAAGTTTTTTCTTACTGTTCAGTTGCTGCCCCTATCTTTGTGTTATCAGCAGAGGTTGTTGTTATGTTCCATTCCCTCAGAGTGTCTGAAATTAAAACAAGTGAATATTATTGGAGTCAGAAAAGACCCCTGCAGTACTCTAATAGTTATGTCCCTAATTCCTGATATTGTTCTTTTAATAACAGCCCTCTTTGTCCCACAATTTAACCCTTGAACAACCCAATTTATTAGGATCAAGCCTCACCCTAAACCTTACAGCTTTCCTAGCACCTGCCTGTGCGGAACCAGTCAAAGGCCATATTTAATTTCAGTTAGACCACATTTACCTTGTCAAGTTGTTCTGTGACAAAGTCATAAAACTTCATCAGGTAGGTATGACAGCTTGTAGTCTTCTGAGTTTTAGCTGCCCACTCCCCTTGTAGAATGGTACTACAGATGCTGCATCCCTGTCCTTAGGCTTTTCTTCAGTGGTCAATGATCTTCCAGCACAATGACCACATTCTTGAAGGCTTTAGTAAATAGAACATATCATCCCTGCATTTCATCCTCTTTTAGGGAAGCCAGTTTCTTCTCAACTTCTTTCTCACTTGTCTACACATTGTTCATACCTCTCCTCCAGTATTCCACTGTCCCTTTGCTTTCTTTTGTAAACACTAAAATACATTGTTCATTCAGTACCTTAGCATTTTTTTACTTAGGTATTCTATGATCTCCAATCATTGCTGAACCTGGCAATGTCTGGCCCTCCATTCCTGCTTTCTACTGTATACCAAAAGAAGCTTTTATTAATGTGTTTGATCTCTTCTTTCTACTACCTTTCAGCTGCCCTCACCTTCTTTGATGCCCTCACTTGCTTTGTTATTTTTCTCTTTGCCTCATTAGAGTCTACCACATCCATTTGCACACTCCTTACTTTCATCTTCTTGCATGCCTATTTTTACTAACTTCACCTCCTTGCATAGCCACATTGGCCATCTCCAGTTTTTGCCTTGTTTCTTCTTCAGATATTTGTCCACAGCCCTGAATGCAACATCCCTGCCCCATCTGTTTGCCTGTTTATTCCTTTAATTTCTCCAGTGCAAACTTCTTATTGCTTGTCACTACCTTTTGCCCTCTTCTACTTGAATCGTCATACCCATAACAACTTTACCCTCTTGCACTTGAATCGATACATTCCGTTTCACCCCCTCTTAAACAACGCTTCTCATCTTTCACTTGTTTCTTTAACTGCCTCCGTTCACCACTCTACTGTTCCCATGCTTCTTCTCTATACCTAAGTTATAAACCTTCATGCACACATCATATTTGGAACAGGCAACCTAAATAGAACTAACCCTATACCATGCTTTCTCAGTCATATGCTATTACCACTGTCCTACTATTCACTACTAATATCTCCCCTCCTGTCCCCTCTGACATAATTTTACAACTTACTTCATTATATATTTTGTACTTTCTGCAAATCTATGCAATGCTTAAATCTCCCTTTCTGCATAATTTTAGAACTTACTTCATTACATATCTTGAACTTCCTGCAAACCTTTTTTTACTTAAATGTTAGAACGCTAAACTTCTTTACAATGTTTCCCTTCTACAGTATCAATCCATTTACTTCTTACAAGATTTTAGATTTACAAGAACTGTATAGGCTTATAATTGTTGATGTATGTGCTTTACTGTACATACCTGTTTTGTAATTATGTTTATTTTTTTACGAAAAATGAAAATGTTTTTCTGAGAACTGTCGGAAATTCACTTGTTAATATAAATGTACTGTGATGGAACATCTCTCATTGGGTTTCTGCTGAAATAGGCTCTGCCTAGTCGGACTTTTCCTGTCAACAAAGACAAACAAATAAGCAAACACTCTCTAATTCACCTTGTCCTTCTTCTCCACCTCTTCATAATCATCTCCTCTAAAATCCCGCATAATTAACTTTATATTTGTCTCTTTCCATTTTTCTATCTCTAAACTAAACCACAGCATAATCACTGTTAGTAATGGCATCTTCCCTTGGACATCCCTGATGCACTTTAATTTGATTAACATTTAGAATTCAAGTGCCAGTTTAATAACACTTCACTAATGATCGACTCTCTTATCAACCAATAATGTGTGTTCTGGGCAATGTTACACTAAAGATTGAGATTGCACTATCTTGAGTAACTTTCAATACCCCTGAGATGCTTCAGAGTTTGCAGATGGTGTATATAAGTAGCAGGGAATATAGGGTCGTGTCTCCAAATGAGAGATGCAGGGGGCTTACCCTCCATGCAAAAAAGGTTTAATGTGTATGTTCTCAACTTCTTTGCATTCAAGTTCTTCTGATGTTTAGTGATCTTTGTTTTGTGAGGCAATCACAAAAATGTCTAACTTTTATTTTGAAGCCTTAGAATTCTGTTCTTTCTGGTACAGTCCTGCACCAATTGGCTGAAGCACTCATGGTCAAAGACGTCAGCCTGGACTCATTTATTCTCTGCCTAGGATCTCAGAATCTCCCAATCTGCTCCAGCAGACTCAGATTCCCCATGACTCTTGACCCTTCCTCCTACCACCTGCCTTTTTTCTCTCCTGCAGCTTCACAACCTTCTTCCTTGACATGTCTCAAGCAGTATGGGAGGAGTGGTGTCAGTGCACTGCATCAATTCACCAGCATTTCCACCTTGTTCTACTATAACTTCCACAGCGCTTAATATAGAATTAAATCCTTTCTCTCCTATGGATACTTCATGGCGTGGTTGTAATGCTCTTCTACCCCTATGTTTTATTTTCTCCTCAAACTTCCTATCTTACTCCCTGTCATGTCTGGAGCTGATGCAACTTATTAGGACAAAAATATTTCCCCCTTCCACTTTCTTAATATCCCAAGAGCCAGCTCTAGGTTCTGACCTCACAAACTTCACTGTCTTCTTCATAAGGTTGAATGTCTCTTCATCTATAACCTCATTGCTTATGCTGCCCTTTATATAGATTACCACTTCATCTCCATCCCAGTTCTCTGTCATTTCTGGGCATAATACAAGCAACCATTTCCATCCTCATAACTCTTTCATCAGTATCTTGTATTTCTGTGACACCAACAATGTCCATCTTCCCCTTCTGAATTTCTGTTTGCAGCTTCCCCATCCTCTTAAGCAGATTCCTTGCACTACATTGTAATGCTTTGTAGCAAAGCTCCAAGTTATCTCATGTTTGCTCCTCTGCTTTCTTCTGCGTATTTTTGTCCTTTTTTTTTCTACTGCTTGAGACATTAGAGAAATAGGTCACAGTACTGGATTCCAAATGTTAAGTCCAGTGCATAACCGGTAATCCCGCTCTCTTCAGATGTTGCACTTTTCCATCTTCTATTTTTGTCAGAAGATGAGCATAAATGGGGAGATTTGCTCTGGCTATAATCTTCAAGTGTGTATTTTTCAGTGCTGACATCACCTACTGCTTGGCTAACTGGCTAAAGATCAAATCCAACCAGCCTGATCCTGAACAGTAACCCCTCAAGTTAGCCTCTTTACAAGCTGTTGGAACTCAGCAGTGAAGACTCCCTTTCTAAGACCTTATTCTAGGCACAGAGTTGTATGCTGGTCCCAATTTGGACATCAAACAAATGTTTCTCTGTAAGAAAATTGGAGTCATGACTGCAGCAGCTGTGCGTCCTTAAGGAATATCATCTGCTGTCAGCAGTGGGTCTGGTACAGACCTTTCTCTGTAAGGCACCTTTATCCTATTGGCAGTCACATGCCAGATCTATGTTACCCTGTCAACGGAGACCTAGTATGCATAAGCTGTATGCTTATTTTCAAGAGATGTTGTATGTGAACTCACACCTGTGGGTACTGGGGAGGCAAGGGTTTCCCTCTTGCACAAACTCATATGAGGAATCAGAGTACTCAGAGGCTACTGCCTTAAGGACAGACTAGAATAATGAGACCACACTTTTTCAGTCTCCTTTCTGGTTGAGTCCTTTTCTGGAGAGGCCTCAGGACCATTTGAGCTGGCCTATCTCATCTCCCAAGATATGTCTAATGAAGTAAATGTGGAAGAAACGCAAGAAAATCTGAGTTATTCCCCATGTGACAATGATCCAACATCAAGGATATTGTCCAAACAGTCTGAAGACATCTTAACTCTACATCAGCAGTCAGGAAAAAAAATAACGTTCTTTAAAAGTCCTACCTGAGCAGGCACAACATCATACAATGCATCAATGTAGCGTTTCAAGCATGACATCATCAGTCAAGTGACGGTTACAGAAACCACAACCTGTTGGCCCTTGTTGACAGACAAAGTATCAAAGAATCCTTCCTATTCTTAGGGCTTAGAGCCATCCATTATTTATCTCACTTGTCCAAGTTCTAGTCAGTTTCTGGAATATCCTGACTACATCCTTGAATCTTGGTTCAAGGAGGACTTTCTGAAGATTATGTCAGTGACTTCTAACATATAGTGATGTAGTTCAGATATTCAGAAGGTACCATGACTCATGCTGTTCTCCTGTGAGAAGGAACTCAGAAACAAGATCCATATGTCTACTTCATGGAAGAAATACTGCACAGCTAGTTGCACTTGTGGTATGGATAATGACCTCCAGAAGAGAAAACAAGGCCCTCACATCCTTAGAAGATGATTAGTACTTCCTTCTACTTTCTTTTTTCTATTCTAAATCTGGGAAATTAATCTAAAAAAATGGAAAAGTCTTCTTGCCAACTGGAAAAGGTAGTGAAGTACCATGCATGTCCTGATTAAGTACTGGAGAAGATGCCCTCATCAGTGGTTGAACTGTAGTAAAGACTCAGTCTGAGACTGCCATTTGGAGCAGAGCATTTCTCTAGTTCTTTCTTGCGCAGACTTCCATCACAAAGTACAAGTAGGTTTTCGTTTTGGTCACCATTGGCCACATCCTTATGCCTGTTAGTCAACCATGAGAAACAGCTCCTCTTGTGAAGCATTTTGCTTCACTAGAGTTCTTGTAAAAGGCCCAGACTCTGCTACAAAGTTGGCATGTAGAGGCTATCCCATTGTTGAAGCATAGGTGAAGGTTTGGCCTTGTTTCTTTCTGGTCTGAAAGGGGATGAATAACTTCTTTCCTGTTCATGTAAGTCATACAAATCAATATGAGTAAGCAATTTCAGCATCAGTACTTCACCACTGTATACTTACTTGTAGCAATGCACTGCTTAATAGATAGAGGGTGAACTGCCAGATTTGGAAGTCAGTGTGCTTATGCCACAGGCATGTTTGTTTTTCTGGATTCTGACTGGAGGAGAAGGTAAAGTCACCAAGGAGGCCTCAAGGAGAATTTTCTCTAAGATTGACTGCTATGGTAAAAACAGATATGTCACTTTGCTCAGATACCCTGTCTAAAAAGCAGAACTTTGGATTCTGAATGAAACTATTCTTCAGTATATAAGAATTTATTTGTTTTGATAAATGCATCCCAGTCAGTATATGTTACTCTTGAAGAATAACCAGAGAATTCTGAATACTGGTCATATTGACAAACAATATATATGTTTATCTGTCTAACTATTCATTATGCCTACATACAGCATCTGCATACCTATAATGTTTCCTACCCTGTTCTCTTCTTACCTCTCATATTCTGTTTCTGTCCTTCAGAGCATCCTTTTATGTCTTCCAGAATGTTGTGTTCTGTGTGTGTGGACCAACAGTATCTGTAGATGATATATATTTACAACATCCATTAATCCTCTAACAACATTATCTATCTGTCTATCTATCTTATATCTCTGTCCATCTACAGATTTCATAGTTGTTCCAAAACCAGTAAGTCTTATGGCCATTCATGTATTGCCAGTACCTGCCCTCATACCACAGTTCCTTCCTCCAGGAGAGATATTTTAGTCAGTCCTGGAATACATTTCCAGCTATCCATCCAGTCATCTAATTTATGTTTAAATAAAGTGAGTCACAGTGCTTAACATGGAGAAATTTATTCCAGATGTTTAGGAGGCACTAGGTTATAATCCTCTCCCTTCAACGTCTTTTATATATTTGTTGGTGAAGATTTAGACCCTGGTTCTAGCATTAACAAATATATTGGATTTGTGGAGATACAGCAGGTCTATGGAAAATGAGTCTCTAATTGTGTCTTAAGTTTGACAGAGACCTCTACTCAAAAGTCTTTAGGACACTAAGGAAAGTGATAAAACTTCCAGCCTTTCTTGGTAGCTTTTTGGTGAGGGAACTTTCAGATCATTTAATTGTTTGTTATGTTTAGTGAGATACATCCCAAAGGGGGTATTGTACTTCATAACTAGTCTGGTCAATGCTGAGTAAAAAGGAGTGATTTCCTCTATAGTCTTTGATGATAATAATTTTGATAGTGTCAAATAAAAGGATTTCCTGACAATCATTGTCACATAATAGTCAAAAGTGAGGGAGCAATCAACCCATGTTTCTAATTCCCTGACTACAATTTTATTTTTTAGTGATATTTTGTCTACATATTATGATGAGGGATGGGATTGTCTAAAAAAAGGGATGATGCTTCACTTTTTACCATTTAATTTGAGCCATTTCTAATATAGCAAAGGTTTACAAGGGATACATCATTCTGAAGAATCTAGGCATCAGAAAGTGAATTAACAATAACCCTTAGTTTGCAGTCATCTGTGTTAGCCAAAAGTGTTGGCTATCTGCTTGGAGATCTGAGAAATAAATGCTTAAAAGGAGAACTCCTAGCACTAGGCCCCGAGGGGCACCTTTGCTTACTTTAATATTTTCTTAGTGGGATTTGCAACTTGTTCTGTATGGGCTCTGTTATTTAGCCAGCTTGCACTCTGTCTTATCACATATGAGTTGATATTTAAAGTGTTTAGCTTCTATACAAACCTGGTATGGGGAATGGTGTTGAAGGCCTTGGCCAAATGAATATATGCCATGTGTACCACATAGCCATCACCTCCAGCCACTGTAACCTGTTGAAAGGAGTTTACCAAACTCAGTACACAGGATCTACCTTTAACAAAGTCAAATATTTGAGGGTGAAGTCTAATAAGATTATTGATATCATAGTTTATGAGGTTAGTTATAAGACTTGTAACGCTGATATGTCTGTAATTACAGCGCCAGTTGTAAAAGCCCCCCTTACAGAGGGGCATCTCCACTGCTGTGTGCTATTCATCAGGGACAAAACTGGTATCTAAACTCAGGTTAAATAGCAGATGTCATTATGAATACGTTCAGAACAATGCAGAACATTGTTTCTTACTTTTCCAACATAGCTAAAGAACTATTTATAGTTATCTTTGGCTTCAGGCTTCATAGGCTTCTTCAGTGGATGCGGCAGTATTCTTAATTTTTTTTAATACTGTTGATGTGATCCTTCATAAGAAGAGTTTTGGATCAAATATATAATTTAAGGAGTTTCTTTTGTTTTATAGATTTTTAAGGTGTTGGACAACCAAGGTGGTATGCTCTTGAATTTCCCATAATATTTAGCTCTCTTACTGACTGATAGCACTACGTATTTTTTTATATTGGTGTAGAATTCCTTACTGAAGAGGTGCATTCAAGAGTAAAGTTTGATGTTTCAGCATAGAATACATAGAGGTTGGTATGTCTGTAGACCATACATTCAGTTAGACTTGGTGTAGTGCCTTCTGCGGGGTTAAAGGAGAAAGTCACATTTGTGGTCATATTTTGCTCATCAGTAAGATACCAGATAAGTACTGCAAGAGGAAGCTGCATTTGTAAGAATCAAATCATCAAATGAAAAATGTTCTGCACTCTAGTAGGTTTGACTATAAACTTTTCAGGAGATTCTTTTATGTTTATTACATTTAAGAATTTTTTTGGCATAGCCTGCACTAGAGGCACAGATGTCTCAGTTTATTGAAGTGCGTTTGCAAATACGGAATTAAAACAAAGGAATCTTACATGCTCGTCACTGAGCAAAGAAAGTGATCCATAACAAGCTATTAGTTGATAATTCATCATCTATAGTGTTTGGTATGCTGACGTCATGCTTTTGCTGTCTAGACTTATCGGGGAGGGGAGCCCTGCAGTACAACCCAGGCATCTGTGCAGAAATTCTCATAGTCTGTGCCATGTAGCAAAGTATCATCTTGAGGAAACCACTGTAACAGGGACAGCAAGAGCCAGGACCACACATTCCTGGATCACAGGCAGGGCCTACACCTGCTACACATAAGGGGGAACCTCCAACTGCAGAGATAGCTGGCAGATGTAGGCATGCACAATATGCCCTTGCACTGGCTAAGGGACAAAAGATAGCATACGATCTCACCATCTAAGACTCAAAGGTCAGTGTACACATCCAGCAATTAGGAGGCAAATGATAGCATACACACTCACCAGCAAAGGAATACACATAACAAAAGCATGTAATATATGTGTACGGATAGCATTAAATACAGACAGCCCCAAATCACATGATTACTCCTAACTGCAATAATATCAGGGTAAGTGTGGAACCTGTAATAGATAAACAGATGTAAATGTATAAAAAGATAAATTACCTGCATACTGTCCATCTCATGCCTATCCACCATATGCATCACACATATATGCAGCCCTAAGTCAAACAGAAATGAACAAAGCCCATGGCGCAATCATAATCATTCTCACAGGTTGGGAGGTGCACCAAGAACTGCCATATGTGCAGTATAGCAGCAGTGAAATTTCAAAATTGCATACGTAATGTGAACTGTAAGCAGTGTATTTAGAGTACAAACATAAACTATGAAATAGTGCAGTGATTTGTAGAAAAATCCAAGTATCGATTAACAATGCTTTGTATCCAATCAGTCTCCCCTCCTTCCACTTCCATGGCTATACCAATACCTTCCTCTGGTGTAGATACAGCCCTCTGAGTACTGTGGGGATGCAAATGATGTGTGAAATAATCATCATTCCTGAATACTAAAAAATCACTTGATGTAGGAGATATAAACAAGATGTGGGTAGCTACACGATTGCATGCACATGCCCTGTAACTGCAGGGAGGAGCAATAACTATTGTTAGCTGCTGGTGGCTTGCAACTGTGATTGATTGCTTTGAGTACAGCAAGCAACTGTTCTCTCTGGAGTATTTGCATCCTGCAGAGTAGAGTTAAAATAAAAGGGTGTATGCATCTTGAGAGCTATGAGAACACTGTCCATTCTCTGCTTAAAATCTGTCTAAGATGGTGATCAGCTAAAATACACATTAAAACAAAAATGCAAATAAATGGACATGACACTGCATTTCTGTAGCTAAGCTGAGAAGAGGGGAAGATGGTCAGAAAATAAAGAGAAGTAGCTAGCGGTGCTGACAATATGACATTAAATGATGTGGACCATTATTACTGTAAAGTATTGGTTAATATGACATTGCTCTAGCCATGCTGAAGCAAATGAGAAATTAATTTTTTCTAGTTCTGTGTTGGTGGCAAAGTGGGGTAAGAAACACAATTGAGTGTGTGTTGTTATTGCACTGAGTTAACGGTTCAATTCCAGATAGTTCCACATCTGACAAAGTTAATACATATTTGTGAGCATATGATTGGGTTGTACCACACACAGACCTAGGAAACTTCACAATCCTGCCTTTTCATATTTATTACCCTATATGTGTTATTAGTGACAGTTGTCTATTACCTTTTTTTCTTATTTTGTGTTCCTCATTTGCATGCATTTTGGCAGAGTGCACTATTGACTGGCAGCATTTCAAGATAATGAACAAGAATCCACTGGTTTTGCCATCATTATTGCATTACACATTTGCATACGTGTGCTTTGGTACAGCACTTTGAACAGCAGTAATGCAAAGTTGTTGTGTGGAATATAAACTGTTAATTATGCTCGTTTGCCTGTGAAATGTCAGCACTACTTAGAAAAGTGCAAATAGGGCAAACAGTTGAAGGAAAATAACAATTTAATTTCTGTAATCTGTATTACCGCAAACATATATGACACTAATGTGCAGTATTTCTAATGAGTGAGGAATGTACACATTTTGTATACCTGTTTCTGTGGCAGAAGCTGTTAATGCGGTGATTTTTGCTCCATAACACAGTTTTTTGGGGGGTTCAAAGCCATACAGTGTGAAGGGACTATGGAAATTATTACTCCAGATGTAGGAATTACTGTCATCATTACTTCATATGCTTTTATTACCGTTTTTGCCTTGTACACTTGCTCGCTGCTGAACTTCATACAATTAATTTTACCTGTTTAAGAAAAAAGGTAAAAATGTTATTTGGGCAGCCTGCTGCAACACAAATAGGCTTAGCAGCAATGTGCAGCCATCAGCACTCTGAACAGTACTTACTGAAGAAAATTCACCTGTTACCCTAGCATTATCTATGGCACAATTTATAAATGCAGTGTTTTTAAAAATATCACACAGATGATCCATGGTTCAAATCCAGATAACACCGTTTTTTTTAAATAGGGTGACAGAATACAATTTCTAAAAATAATTTGATTAGGAAGGTAACACTACATAAACATGGCTGACATAATTATGTTTATTGCAAGATATGTTTCATTAATACTTTGACATATACATTTTTCTAAGGAGCATATCTAATAAATGATTTACTTATGAAATACAGTTGAATGTGAGTGTAATTGTTTGGGCTGGATAATTATGATAACCTATTAAAAAGACACTTGCATATCTATGATGTTCAGAATACTTGTTATTTATATATATGTATTTATCTATTTATTTGTCTTTGTCTTTGTTTACCCATGTTCAGGCCTGGGTTGAAAAGCTCCATTTGCTAATATTGCACTGCCATTGTTATCCCCTTGCACAAAGTTAATGCTAATACTTACCCTGGAAACTATTGCCCCATTAGCTTGACATGTTTGATCTGTAAAGCCATGGAATGTATTATTATGGCCCTCATAAACAAGGACATAGGCAATCTCCAAGCACTTCACCCCACCCAGTTTCAATTTTCATACAGATTGCTCAAAGGTGATCTGTATCTCGCCTACAAGGCAATCTTGGACGCTGCCCTACTAGAGATGCTCCATATCCGCAAGTCTAACTCCTCACGCATTACTCACTTGAAAGGCCTGAATCTAATATGCGACATCAACAAAACCTGCTGGAGAGACAGGTTTGTCTCCCAGAGGCTGCTCTGTCTTTGGAATAGACTTCCCATACACATCAGACAGAATACGTTGCTGACCCTCTTCAAACCCAACCTTGATGAGTGGATGGGAAACCACAAATTTGTCCCAGGGGTTCCACCTGTGTCCCTCATTGAAAGAAGCAACAGGTGTTGACTGATGTTTCTTTTTTGGGGATAAACTCTTGGCTGGCTTGTAAGGGCCCAAGGGCCATTAGCCTAGTAACATCCTATGATCCTATGATTGCATTATACTACGTTCCAGTTAAACACAGAATAGTTACATTTCTATTTACATTTATACACAAATAGTAGTTACATTTATACATTCTAAGATTTTACAGAGATGGAATTTACTACAGAAAAAATCCACATGCACCTTAGTGGATTGTACAGGCAGCAATTATGTATAAAAATTGTTTTGTAACTTCTGTGACAGGTTGAGAGTATTCTGTTTAAGGAGAGTAATGTGGGTTTGGCATAATGGTTAAGGTTTTCACCTCATAGACATAAGGTGCAGGGCTTGATTCTAACCTTGGCTTATTAGCTAGGCTTAAAATTGCCCTTCAGAGTAGTTAGCCTAACATTCACCTATGAAATATTTGGAGAGTATTGTATGGTGAGCACAGAGCCTCAGCCTTGTGATGAGCATGTGTGGGACCAGGACTGGTTAAGATGTTGTTGAAGCAGTGGTTTAAAACCATTGATATTTTCAGCGAGTTTTGTTTGTGTGAGGATACTGTTCCATCATTTAGCAATGCACTGGGAGTAGAGCAAGTCACCTGCAATATTATTTGACTTATTTGAAAGTAATAAGAATGTGTTACTATAATGGAGGTCCCATGCTGGGCATAATAAGTTTTGTAGTGCAAGGCATTTTTTCTGGATGATGAATGAGTTTGCGTTTTGTAGTTAGTTGTGAATATGCTAGGTAGTTTTGTAGTTCAAGCCAGTTTAATTGCTTCAAACTATGACAGTGGTGGGTCCTATGAGGGAGATTGGTGGCAAATATAGCTATTTTATTGTAGCAGGAGGCCAGTTTCTTTCTTCGAGTAATGTTTAAGTCTGTTAGAATAGGAGAGGCGTATATGAGTTAGCAATAAGAAGGTGGTGGCTAGAGTTTTTCTTACAATATATGTAAGGAATCCATTGATCCTATAAAGGGAGCCCAATTTTTGGTGTATATATTTAATGGTGTGCAGTATATGCTGGTCATATTTGAGATTGTCATCTATTATAATGCCTAGAAGTGTACTGTGAGTTACAGTTTCAATGATACTATTATTTACAGACCTTATGGCAAAAGATTGTTTTTGATTTTGACAACTTTTTGAGTTAGAAACCATTAACTTAGTTTTCTTGGGGTTGAGTAGTAGGTTTGATTCTTTAAGCCAGTTAAAATCATCTCCTCCCACATAGGCCAACTGTGTGTTTAGGACAGTATGTATAGTGACATATGTATGTATCATTCCCCAAAGTGTATTAATCAGCTCATGAAAGTCTATCCATCTGACATACATTTACAAACAGTAATAATTCCTCTTATATAGAAATACATTTCACAGGACTTCTTAAAGTCGCACACATACAGGTCTATTTGCAATATATCTCTATCCATATTGATTGCAGTTCGCCTGTAATAAACATGGTTGAATGGGAGCTCTCCTGTAGCACTGACAAATAATCCCTTTGCTTGAAATTTATGTGTTATTTATTCCTTAGTTTGATTCCCACATTGGTAAAGTAACTTTTTTGCAGTGTGTAATTCCAGAAAGTTATATGCCAAGTCATCCTATTTAACAACCAAAACACCAAGGATAACAAGGCAAGCCATTGAGGCCGTCAGTGTTGACCATCTGAAAAAGTGTGAATATATTCAGCATCACACATGGCAAATCTTTCTGTCATGTTTCAAACCTTCATTGCTGTCTGATAAAATGCCTTCTGCCTTGCTTGCAATGTCTCTTTTTGCTTACCATCTTGCAAATGCATTTGCCATGGTTGTACGAGTTTGAGCACTAGCCGTTAAACGTAAGATTGGAATTTTGCACTAATTCATCCTTAGAGTTGCTGCTTGACTTCTGCAGGCATGATTGGTGTGGGAGATGATAGTGCTAAATTTAGAGCATATAGGTGAAGTGTGGAGGAGTACAGGATATTTGTTGTACTCCTTGTGAAGCACTATAGCCATAAGCTGCAGCGTGACTTCACTGGGTCTCAGTATAAAAGTGAGGCTTTGAACAGAGTAGCCAAGGCTGCCTCCAGCGCAACTGACATCGCATGCACTGAAGATAATTTCCATCACCACTATGGTGGCCTGAAATGTTGCAAGAAGGACCTCCTTAGCCAGTGGGAGAATGAGTTTAGGACTACCAACATCCCACAGTTGCGTGGTTATACTGACCTATCTGTATTAAAGATACTGAGTACAGCATCCAGACAAGACTGTTATTCAATATGCTTTCATGTCTCTACTTCTCTTCTTCTGTTTTGTACAGCTACCAAAGACATTTCAGTGAACCGTCAGATGCATAAAGAGTAGTTAATTTGCATCAGGTCTTAATGTAAGCGTAATACGTATTGTAATTGTATGCAGTATGGCAGTACTCCTAAGCACATTTTCCAATATTCCTTTCTCTTTAAAAGAAAAAAAAAAAAGTAAAAAATGGGGTCCTCTTCCACAAAAACTAATAAGCCATACATAGTTCTTCACTTCACCTATGTGTCTTCATGACACACTTGATTTGGCACAACTGGCTATACAATATTATTCTGTTGTAACCTACCCTTAGTGTGATAATAGTCCAAAATCAGCTAATTCTGGCTACACTTCTAGATTTATGTTGTGAAGACATGGACAGCTGTGGTTATCTTGTACTACCTTCCTGCAAATTCTTGTATTCTTAACCCCTTTGTCCTCCTGTCTTCTTGCCCACCTCCATTTCACCACTTTCCTATCAACCCTATTTTCACACATTTAATCTGGTCAAAAATATAATCATACACATTTCTAGAAATGGCCCATAAGAACATCTTCACTTTTTGTCCTCAGCCTTTGCACAGAGCTTGGCATTGTGCACAAATGGTAAAAGAACATGAATGGCTGTTCATGTGCTGTCCCACAGCCTCTTCACCACCACAGTCATCACTTACTGAGGGTATACCATTAAGATGTACATTAATGACCCATAACAGCACTCTTTCATATGTGGCTCTATATCGGTGTCTACAATTATTCCTTTTCCCTCATCCCTTTGTACTGTTGACTATTCATTAGGCCAATGGACTCCCAGTTAACTTGCGATTACCCTTGAAGCATGTCTATGTGTAGTAGGCATAAAAATTATTTTGGTAACTATTACATTTACAATTTTGCAATGAAACATATGTATAATAGTCATTCCTAGGCATTCTTAAATTCATGATAAAAAGCTTATATAACAATCACATTCTGACACTCTTTGTAAAATCACCTGGATAATGGAGTTGAACCCTGCTTCAACTCTTTTATTTAGCTCAGAGAGTTTACACCTTGTGCCACAGAGAAAACTAGGTTAACAGATGGATTTTCTCCACTAAGTTCTGGCCAGAGTGCTGACAGCCATACATCACTGCTAAGCTTATTTAAGCTGTAGAAAGCAAACCAAATGTAGTGTTTCACTGTTTCCTTCAGCAGAGAACTGTTTCTGCTCATACCGTACCATTGTGTAAATGGGGAAGGCAAGCAGAACATTTCATTTTTGAACTGAGCTTTGGATCTAACATGGAAACATATAATAAAGCATACAGGTCATCAGTGAACACCAGTAAACACTGATACTTTACAGTCCTATTTAAACACATCAAAGTTTTATCACACATGGGCTAATACTTTGCAACCTTTCCTCAAATGTATTTCCTCACCACTGGGCTTTCATTCTGGACAGTTGGGTCTGCGCTGCAGCACTCGCACTTACAAATGATATACAACCACATACAGCTGTGATGTCTGGAAATCATCATGTTGTATCCCTCTTGCATTGGAACATTGAGTATTGCTTGGTATTGACAGGCCACATTGCCCATGCATGAGCACATACTATAGCTAGTATCAGTCACATTCATTTTTGTTTAGATACCATCATCATAACCTGATTATCCATGAATGATTCATTGCCCATCCTGTGTTTCACAAGTGTGTGTGTGTTTCATATACACAAGACAGGTAAGTACATGTCACTGTTAGTTCTGCAGTATCCATTACTGACAACATAGCTGACATACGTCAGATGTATTATGTATTATTGAGCATAACACTGACCTTACTCCACGATATCAACAATATGGATTTGCACAAAATCTTCAACATCACAGTATTGTCTCTGACAGAGAATGAGACTCTAATCCTATGTGCTGTCAGACTGTAAAATCAGATTCTGCAGTGGTGCTTGTGTTAAGTACTGTGTTCTCTAGAATGCATGACTAGACAGATCGGGGGGTTCTAATCTCATAGTGGTCAGCTTGTGTACATGTGTGTGTGTGTGTGTGTGTGTGTGTGTGTGTGTGTGTGTGTATGTTTGTGTGTATGTGCATGTGCACAGACGCGTATGCCATTGTGCAGATGTGACCTGTGCAACTGCCATCCACAAAACAGTAGTAGCCTGGAGTCAATTTTCAACTGCAGGGGGAGCCCACATCAATTTCAAATCCTTCATCCAACATCATCCTCTCTAATAAACCACACTGATATCATCCTGTATAAAGAGCAGTTTCATAATATACAAGTCAGAATTATGTGGTGGTGTTTGTTTTAAGTACTGTGTCCTCTAGATTGCATAGCTTGATAGGGAGGGATTCTAATCTCATGGCAGTCAACTTGTGTGTGTATCAAGTTGTGTAAATATGACCTTAACTACTACTGGCCTTATTAAAATAGTACCCTGATGTTAGTTGTACACTGCATGGCATGTCCACATCAGTGTCACACCCTTCATACCACTCAACTGTACTGATTTTTGCAGAATGTCCAGATTTTTTTCTGATATTTTGGTCCATTTTTCATAAAACTGTGGTTTTCTAGCATATCTTTGGCAAATCATTGAAGATTTAAGTCAGAAAGTAATGAAAGATGTTTGGGTTTCAGACTTCATACTGTTCAGAAAGTTCATGCTAATGTAAAACCTGTTGTTCTATTTACTTAAAAAGTTTGTAAGAGCAATATTTAAGAACTGTCTCTCTTTTTGGGCCTCTGTCCTCCCACTATTGGTTCTGTCACTGATTTCTTGATCTAAGAGGTTGAGGGGTATAAAACCATTCTCCCATCATCATCATAATCTCAGCAATGGGTCTACTTCACTTAGTCAAACTCACTAATCATCAAATGCCTCTTTGTCGAACTGTATTTGTCAGTCTTCATTCGTCGAATGATCATTTTAGCGAACTTTAACTAACCAGTGGGGCATTATCAAGAATTTGCCCTTTTCCTCACTGTAGTGCAATCTTGGAATTTGTATATTTAGTAAGGGGTGTGGTGGGGCACAGCTCCCCACCAGGGTGGATTTTAAAAATGCTGTTTTTGTTGCAGTCTGTAGGTTGGCCCACTGGTTACTTACTGTGGGAAAAAGTTTTGTTAAAATGATCATTCGACAGCTGAAGCTTTGAAAAATAGTGTTTGATGAACAGGTGTTCAACATTTAGAGCATTCACAGATGTGATATAGACCCCTCAGCAACACAATTCTGATGCCATCCTATATAAAGTGTACTATCACACTGTACAAGGCAGATTTCTGTGGTGGTGTGTCCATTAAGTACTGTGCCATCTAGGTTGTATAACTAGAGAGGTAGGGGTTCTAATCTCAAAACAATCAACTTGTATGTATGATGGTGGATCCATTGCATCACTGGAGGATTATTTCAACAGGTTTGCTTATTTGCCTCTAACTCATGAGATCAATCTCACATCCCCTTTTTACTCTGTCCACAAATGCATACTGTCTGCAACACACTAATGAGGACATCATTTCAATAATGCAATCTCACAAAACAAAAGTCAGACCTCTCTTGTCGTGCATGCATATAATGCACTTGTGTGTAGATTGTGCCAATCAATAGGTAAGGAGTTCAAAAATGGCAGTAAGACTCCTCATTGTGTATGTATGTAAATGTAAATGGATGCAGGAGTGTCTTACACCTCTTAATATTGACAACATTTAGAATTCCACATAGCTGTAAAAGTCATTTTTGCACACACATCTCCTTTCCCTGATACAACTGATGACAACCTTTCAAAGATGCAGCATGGCTCCCATATGCTCAGATTTCTACTGTGGCATGTGCCTATAATACACTTTTATGTAGGTTGTTTAAGTACATAGGCAGGGAGTTCAAATACAGGATTGACTGTCATCTGTGGTTGTTTTTCTTCCCACTTACTATATGGAACAGACTGCAAATACATACATTTTGTATCTCTATACAGTGTGCTTGTGCTGTTCAACCACTTTTTAGTGGAAACATGTAAGGTAATACACAAGGGTGATGCCACCCATTGAAATGTGCAATGTCACACTCATCAAATAATTCCGTATTTGCCCTTGTGTTTCAGAAAACCTTCATTAGCCTGTGATGTTAAATATATAGTTAAAATTTCTTTGTCACTGCTTACAGTCAATGTAACAGTGTTTCTGGTGTAGATGTTGTTTCTTGTTACAAGAGTTTATTCCACATTTCCTTTGGAAGGCTGCATTGAAGACTGATGCTGTCATTTGAACAGATTTTCATTACATCACAGTTGTTTTGAAACACCTCCCCAGGACTGAGGACATAAGATAATATAGTATATGTTGTTGTCTAAGTAAGCTATATGTTCCAATATGGGATTATGTCCACATTGGACATAATTGTTGTTCCACCATCACAGCAACAGCAACAGGGGGCTACAGGTGTGTTTAGGCATACCTAGCATCATGCAATGTTGTCTGACATACATCAAGATTCTTTCTAAGTATGTATTTATTTATTTATTTCCAGTTTGATGACCGGGGAGGTCCCCTGGGCTCAGGGAGCCCATTTTCAGTGTAGGCCTGGGGAGAAAAGTTTTGCATTGCATAGTTTAGTTACAAAAAGCTCTGCATTACATATTTTAGTTACAGATACAATTATAGTAAAGAAGATGCAATTACAATTTCATTTCATGCAAGAGAAACAGGCATAAATTCTTTGGTTACATAGTGCAATTATGTTATTTACAATATGTACATATATGTTAGTTTAGCTTGAAGTTAGAGTTAGTCAGGGCTTTAAGGGGTGGAATGGTTATTAGGCAAGGGGGGGGGGGAGTGCAGTTGTATTTCCTGTTAGAGGAAAGATAGAAATGTAGCTGAGTTTTAAAGTTTTCAAAGTTTTCACAAATCACTAGAGAGGAAGGAAGAGAATTCCATTTTTTGCTAAGGAAAAGGATAGAAGAAGCTGACCAGCAGGACAATTGGGTTTGCGGACAGTGATTAGGTTTTGGTGAGTATATCTGAGAGTTCTGTGGGGGGTGCAAGGTTGAAGGATATTGGTTAGTGCAGGGCACTTAGTAGGTTGAAAAATTAGTCTGTGGGCTGTGGTGATTTTGAGATAATCTAGATGGTTGGAGAGTTCAAGCCAATTTAACAGATGAAGGGAAGTACAATGATGGGAGGAGAATTTGGCTTTGGTTGCAAATTTGGAAATCTTATTATAACAGACTTCCAATATGGAGGAGAGAGAGAGGTAGATAAGTTTGTTTGTAGAGGAGCGCCATACATTAGTGAGGGGAGTAGATAGGTAGTGGCGAGAGTTTGTCTGTTGGAAGGAGAGAGGAAATGGATGTTTCTGTACAGCATACCAAGTTTTATATGGGTTTTCTTAATGTTTGGCTGGATGTGAGTATCGAATTTTAGGTGTTCATCAATAGTAACTCCAAGTAGTTTGGCGAAGAGAACAACCTCTATAGTAGAGTTATTTTGGCTAATAATTTGGAATGAGTTTTTATCTAGAGGGGAAGCTTTTGAGGGAGAGAATAGAAGTATTTTGGATTTGTTGGCATTTAGTGAGAGATGTTTTTTGACCATCCAATTTTCAGTGGTGGAGAAAGCAGTTTGGGTCACTGTTTGGAGCTCTGGAAGGTTAGAGGTGCAGCAGATTAAAGTAGAATCATCTGCATATTGTACGATTTTGGTGTTGGGTAAGGCTTTGTGAAAGTCATTAATAAAGATGTTGAATAACATTGGAACGAGTATAGATCCTTGGGGTACCCCAGTAGGGGTAGGAAGGAATGTTGAGGTGCCTTTCCCCCATTTTACAGCTTGGGACCTGTCCAAAAGGTAGCTGGAGAACCAGGATAAGGAATTCAGGGAGAGATTAAGATTATAAAGATGGTTTAGGAGATGGATATGGGAGATGGTATCGAATGCCTTGGACAGATCTAGTAGAACTGTTGATACTATTTTTCCAGAGTCATGGGCAAGATTTATTGTGTCGAAGAAGGAGAGAAGGGTAGCGATGGTACTATGGCCAGGTCAGAAGCCGTGTTGGGTAGGAGTGATTAGTTGGTGATTGGCTAGGAATGGCATAAGCTGAAGGTGGATGCATTTTTCTAGAAGTTTAGAGATTGGGGAGAGGATAGCTATGGGGCAGAAGTTTGAGATGCTATTGTTTTTCCCTCCTTTATGGGGAGGTAGAATAAAGGCAGCATGCCATAATTTGGGCATATAAGATTCCAGCATGGATCTGTTGATCAAGATGCTAATGGGGAGAACAATACCATCTGCGGCTATTTTTAGGATGGAGGATGGGATATTGTCAGGGGCATTGGAGCATGGTTTGAGTTTATAGAGTAATCTTTTATGTGGGACGTTGAGATTGGTTTAAGCTCAAATATTGGAGGAGGATGTGTAGGGGGTGAAGAAGACTGGGTAGGTTGAGGGGGAGGGTTATTATTGGGGAAAGTCTTGGTCAGGTCTGCTATGGAGTTGGTGAAGAAGGAGTTGAATAAAGAGGCTATTTCAGGATCAGATTTGCTGGTGTCAGGACAGGGGTTGCTTTCGGTACCTGGGTTGAGAAGAGACAATGTAATTCCAGAAATGTTTGGGTTTTTTTGATTGGTTAGACTGTAGTTTGATATAGTAAGACTTTTTGTCTCTGACTTGTTTTTTAGCAAGGTTGCAGAGTTGCTTGTATTTAACTAAAGTTTCAGGCTGCTTGTATTGATAGTATGCTTTCCAGGTTTTATCTCTTTGTAGCACAAGTTTTTTGGCATCTTTGGTTAGCCATGGGGCGGACTTGGATTTTACTCTTTTTGTTCTTTATGGAGCTAGGGAGGTTAAGACATTTAAGAAGGTTGAGTTGAAAAATTCTACGGCATTGTCCAGTGGAAGAGTTTTTAGGGGGTTCCAGTTGTTTTAGAGAGTCAGAGAAAGTAGTGGGGTTAAAGTTTGTGAGGTTTTGTGTGTGAATGTACTGGTGTAGGTGAGGAGAGGAGTGGGTAGCCCGGTGGGTGAAACCTGGGAAGTGGTCTCCTATTGGGTAAGGTGTATCGCCAGATTTTATTACTTTATTAGGATGGGATACTAGGATCCAGTCTAGTGTGGTACCTGGGTGTTTGTTTTGTTAGGAGTGGTGATGGGGTTAGTTAGTTGGGTGTAATTAAATAGATTGATGGATACGGTGGGATTAGGGTTATTGATTTTATTCCAATCGATATTTACATCTCCAAGTATGAAGGTCTCTAGCTTAATATTGGTAGAGGTTCAGAGGACAATTTTCTCAAGAGTAGTGGTGTTATTACCAGGGGGGATGTAGAGGGCAATGATACAAATGCTTTTGTGGTTATTTATTTTTAGTAGGCCTATTACTAGTTCTGCATTGTTGAATGGAGGGATAGGATTGGGGTAGGGAGTGATGGATAGCAGGTTAGAGTAGATTAAGGCTACCCCACCCACTTTTCTATTTAAGCGATCATTTCTGAGGGATTGGAATCCAGAAGGGAGGATTTCAGAGTCAGAAATATGAAGTTTTAACCAGGTTTCTGAGATGGCTACAATATCAGGTAGGTTGTAGTTTAATCAAGCATGGAAGTGGGCTACTTTATTTCTTAAACTTTGGGCACTGTTGGTGAGGAATTTGAGGTAGTTATGGTTGGTTTTATTGCTAAAGACAGGGAGATTGGGACTAGAGGTAGTATTTGGTCCAGGATTTGGGTGTATGTCCCCTGCTAAGCAGAGGTAGTTGAGGAAGGGTAGGAGTATTTTTGACTTGGACTTTAATAGTTGTGAAAAGTAGGGTATTTGTTTAGGATTGTAGTTTTTAATTGAGGGGGAAAAGTCTTATTCTGAAGTAGTGGAGTAGTTGGGTTGAACTAGAGAGGCGGATATGTTGTGGAAGTGTGTTTTAGTGGCAAGAGGAAGGGAGTGGGGAGTCGGGGGTAGGATAGGAAGGAGGGGTGGATTTGGTTATTGGTATAGGAGGTAGTGTGGTATAAAGGGAGTAGGGATAGAATGCAGATAGATGGGGTAAGAGTGGTTTGAGGTAGAGGACAAGGCATGGTAGAGGATATATGTATAGATGGCATAGAAAAGAAATTATAGGGACTTTGATGGGCAGGGAGGAGTGGTTTTGATTGGCCGGTGGTGGTAGGCAGGGGAGGGGCTGCTGTGTGGAGATGATTGGTTGGTTGAGAGAGGGAGGATTTTGTTGTTGAAATAAAAGTAGGCGTAGTGGGGGCAGGTGGGAATTGAGGGCAGGGTAGGTGAGTGAGCCCATAGGGCGAACTGAGCAGGAAGAGCTGGAGAAAAGGTGGCTGGCAGAAACCAATCAGCCAGCTGTAGGAGAATTGTGGGACCTTACAGGAAGTACAGGAACAGCAGAAGTAAATCTAGGCTGGAGAGTGTGAGGGGAGAAAGGTAGAAAAGCAATGCATAAGTTAAAGCAAGCCAGAGGGGTAAATATGTAAAGAGAGTGAGGGATAGCTTGGGAGAGAGCAGAAAAAGGATAAAAGTTGTTGTATCTTTCGGCTTTTCCTGGTTAGGGGTCGCCACAGCGGAACTCCGGTCCGCTAATGATTGGCAGTGGATTTTTTTTTTTTACGTGCCGAGTTGCCGTCCCTGACGCACAACCTTCAACGAAGGTACACCCATTCATGCATGTCTCCACACAGAAGACGCTCTAGCTGAGAATCGAACAGGACAGCATCATACTGTGAGGCGATAACGCTACCGCAGCACCACCACCGCAAGGATAAAAGTGATCTTTATAAAATAAGTGGATGAGCAGTGCCACCTAGTGGTAAAATATATAACATAGCTTAGTGGGTAGGAGAGTTAAGGGATGAGTAGAAAATAAAAAGAAACACTGTAGGCTGCTTAGCTAGCGTGGGGAAAAGCACTGATACTACGGTAGTGAGCACAAGTAGCAGTTATGTTTAAAAATAGCAGTACATACACTTTTAAAAATATCTTGAGGGAGGCTATGTTTTGGAATCTCCTCAGCGGGCTTTAGCAGAGTCCTGTATTGGAAGTCCTTTAAGGGGAGGTTTCTAAGGCTGTAGTGGATAGGGTGGAGTGCAGCACGAACAGACTTTTAAAAATATCTTGAGGGAGGCTATCTTTTGGAAGCTCCTCAGAGTGCTTTAGCAGAGTCCCGTATTGGAAGTCATTTAAGGGGAGGTTTCTTAGGCTGTAGTGGATAGGGTGGAACGCAGCACGAACAGCGGGTGAAGCCAGCAGCCTATGGCAAGACTGATCAGCGTGGGACATAGGGAATATTTAAAAAAAAATAATTAAAGTAATTACAGGGACACATATTCCTTGACTCATGCACATGATGTACTGTTTTCACTTAACCACACAAACGATAATTGACAATACACTTATACCACGGCATGTTCACTGATCCACGATGGTGTTGATTTTCTCAGTGCTTAGGCAAGTGTTCCAAATCAGCACTGAGTGACTGTAAACATTTATGTCCTTAACTGTTCTACACGAAAGACATTCCCCCATTATACTTTGTAAGTTTAGAATGGAAGAGACCTCCCCCATCAACTTTTAGCAGATAAAATTTATGGCCAGATAAAGTACAGCTGAATGAATGACTTCACATAGGTGGAGCTCAACTGCTGTGATAACATTTTCACTGCAGTGAATGTGATTAATTGCCATCTTGTTATTTGCAGGCATTGTATAGCTTGAGGTTCAATTCTAGCATAGGGATTCAGTTTGTGTGAACATACTGATGCCACACAACAACAATTACATCATGTTAGTGTTATCCCTTGAACTGTTACACAAACACATGTGAATGTATCTATGCATTTCCTGGAATTAAACATTTGTTCTGCCAATGTAATGGTTAGAGTGCTACCTTGGCCCATGCATTGTGTACCGTGATGTATATGCGTGTGCTCCAGTTCTTGGGTGATATGCCCACAGACATACAGAGAACCCGTCTTTGACCACAGAGCACTAATACAGGACTGATCGCATCTGTGTATACATGACCATACTCATTTAACTGCCATTAGTTTGCCATGCTGATATTACATTTATTATAAAATATCCTTTCTTAATTCATGCATTAATTTCATTTGTTTCTCACAATACACATTGCTACCTCCTGTGGCAGATGCCAACAATACTCAGCTCTGGGGAATGCATTGCATCATAGTGTGGTGTTTGCATCTGTTGTTATCTGTAGGTACAACAACTGTGTCAGGCAGGAGTGCCTTACGCAAGGGTATTATGTATGTTACACTCTGCTCCCACATTTGTAACATCACACACACACACACACACACACACACACACACACACACACACACACACACACACACACACACACACACCTACATATGGGATGCATAACTATCATTAAAATTTCAGGTGCATAATTCCCTTCCAGGTTGATCCCCCTCACCTCTTTCTGTGGTGTACACATTTAATACACAGGTCAGTTTCGGTTTTCAATGATGGTATGGGCTCAGTTCTTGCAAAAGGTGATTGTGGCTTCTGAGCCATTCCTATTTTCCTATATGCTATATGGACATATTATATGCTGTGCAGATATCCCATTATGTATGTACAGTCCTTGTGAACTTTCATCTCAACTCAGCATGTGAATGGCATTCATATATCATGTAATTCTTCTCTGTTACAATGTGATTTTGTATAACTGTCGCATCCTATAATATCATGTCTATTTATTTATTTACCTACATTTGTTCAGGAGTAGTGACCACCATTATTTATTCTTATATATGTATTGCAAAATGTTATTATTACAAAGTTGTCTTTATGACATAAGTGCCCTCACATCAATTATTACACTAGACTTGGAACATTTACCATCCCCTCTTATACCTTACTGTATACATCTCTGTGATTTCTGTGCACATTGTCCTCAGTACAGTTTTTCTGCCTGGTAACTCATGCATTATAGTTCACCTTGTTGTTTCACATCCCCTCTTACTTATTACCATATTCATATGTCACATTTATGTGCACAGTACACTCACTACATGTTCCCTACCTGTGTACAGCATGCATTATTTCCCTTATGTAATTCTTTGTGCTGTCCATGCGAGCACACTTAACAGGTTTGCCCATAGACAAACCTGTATGTTTACTGTGTGTGCTTATGCTGCTCAACACAGTTTCCTGGCCACGAACACTGTTACTGTCCATGGAAACATGCTTTTATACATGGTAGCGTGAGGACAGCATGCATAAGCGATTAGTGGTGCTGCTCATTGCTCTAACACGTAAACATCGTGCAGCCTTCATGAGATGTCTACACAAGTTTTCATGAATTCCAGGGAGGGTTTATTTCCTTCAGTTATACCACTTAAAATAGCAAAATATTGTGCAGCTATTTACTGGTGTAATTGACTATGGGCTTAAATGGCTTAGCTTAAACAGATGCAGACTTAAAATTAACTGAAAATGGATAAATGAAAATTCTTCAAAATTATCTATCTATCTATCTATCTATCTATCTATCTATCTATCTATCTATCTATCTATCTATCTATCTGTCTGTCTGTCTGTCTGTCTATCTATCTATCTATCTATCTATCTATCTATCTAGCTATCTAGCTATTTATCTCTTTATCTCTCTATTTATCTATAAACAGTATACATTCTTCTAGATGTTTATCTGCCATAATTCTTCTGTGATTCTTTTTAACCCCTATCTGTATATAAAAAAATATCTTCCTCTCTAGACGTCTATTTGTTGTCCAATTTTCTCCATGCCTAACAAATTATATTGTTGGCATCTTTCTGACTAACAATATTTCTGTTTTTATTTTTAACTACCACCCTCATGCATACCATGGACTCTCACCCATTTTCTGTCTATGTTCTTCTTAATTGCCACCCACACACCTATTATGCATTTGTCTCTCTGTCATCCTACTAACTACTGTTCACTAGTATCAGGTTCTGAGCTTTAAAACCTCATCAGCTATTTATGAAATCCTCGGCTGCTTTCTGTTAATTTGGTGAATACAGTAAACATAGATAAATATTTCAGCTCCCCTGTGGAGAAAGATGGATACAATACTAACACAGTGAGGCATCTAGTTATAAAATTTGAAAGACAAATAAATTACCACACTACACAATGTATTGTACTGGAAGTGTCACTTGTGAGTTTGTATATTGAGTTTTACACACACATATCTCTAGGTTTTAAATATGTTTTCATGAACTGCATAATAAATTGTCTTTTGTGTACATAGTTACAAGCAGATTACAAGTTTAATGACTGTGTAACTGACAGAACAGTTATTTATTTTTGGTGTGGTCCTTCCAGATTTGAAGGTTTTTAATTTGTAACACTAATTATTTGTACCCCACTACTATGTTACTTTAAAGTGCAAAATCTTGTGATGTAGTAACATGTTTCAGCACTGGAACATCATTATTTGTGTCTCCAAACTGCAGCATGGCATATTCAATTGATTCAGACTCCAATTCCTGATCCTAAAATGAAATGAAAAAGTATCACAGAACTGTAGGTACGTTGAACATCCTGAAAAATAAAACATTATAACACTTTCTCATATTTCTCCTGACTGTAAGCCCAGCAACACATGAAATGCTTTCACTATCTTATTCTCACATACCTTTCTTTATGGGTATATGAATTTTGTTTTCACCACTGTCTGACCTCATCATCACTGGTAGAAGGCTGGTCTGGAAAAAGCAGCCTTTTCATGAAAAAATAAAACCTCTTTTCTAGTAACCACCTTCTGACTTTACAAATTTTCCATTTAATTAAAAATATGCATACATACTTGCATACATATATACATTTGCATACAGGTGCACACATACATAAAACACGCAATCATTCAAACATATATAGTATTCATTCATCTATATCTACATATATAAACGTGACAAGGTACATGTGCATATAGTCTCTGTGCATGTTCTGATAAAACAGAAATCATCAAACTAGTTTCACTGATTCCAATGTTTCATTGTTAACTTTTTTGTATTTGTTTAATATGGAGCTTTTCACCCTGGTGAAAAAGGACTTTTTTTGTCTAGTCAGATTATCCCAGTCAACAAATGTCAAATAAATAAAATAAAAAAACAGGGATGTTTAATAATGTGAAAACCCAGAAGAGTGGTATAGAAAACTTTGGCCTTACCCCCAGTGTTATGCAGTCTCTGAGTAAGGAGAGTTAGACATTAATGGATGAGAGTACAAAAATGCTGTTTTTGTATTTTTTGTTACAACTGATGATATGTGATAGTGACTCCCTTTTCAGTGGAACATATTCCAGATATATATACATACAGATTCACATATATATATACACAAATACACAGTGGCACACATAGACACACACACATGCAGGTGCGCGCACACACGCACACATACATACATACAAACACACACACACACACACACACACACACACACACACACACACACACACACACACACACACACACACATACGCACACACACACACACACACACACACACACACACACACACACACACACACACACACACACACACATACACACACACACACATGAATATAAAAACTGTCAATATCTGACTGAGCTAGCATCTCTTTACTGGAGGCTTGTGTAGAAGAGCTATATTCATTATTAACAAGATGAAGAGTTACATATGACAATATGATTAACAAAATCAAATAACACAAAAAAAATAAACACAAAATTGAAAAGTCAAATAATAATGAAAACACACATATTAACGCTTCACAAAAAAAGTATACATTAGAACTGAGATAAGCGACTAATTTTTTGATTTAAGTATCTTTGCTGTTTTTTTACTTGAAATACCTTCTCTAGCTTACCTTAAACAAGCTTAAACTGTTTTTTAGCTGTTTGTTGCATTATATAATATCTGCACTTAAAGTTACATTTTAGTCGAAAATTGGTCGAAAGTTTGTTTGTGTGTTTGTTTAATTTAACTGTTGAGGCTGCCCACTAAAGTGTGCTAGCCTGTGTGACTGATTTATTACTGTTTCTGCATTTTCTGTGTGTTTTCTATCTAAAAACAAAAAAATAATCCTTGTTTTCCCGCCTCTCCTCGACTAGTTTAGACCAGTTTACAGGCTTTGCTGTATTCTGGGCTGTGGTGTAGTTCCTGCGTTGTCCATTACCTTACTTGGATAGAAGGAAGTTTCTTTGCTCACCAGTGGGAGTGGGGAGCCTTGAGCAGCCTACCTGTCCCTGAAGGAGTGACCACAGCACAAGAGCTGTAGTAATTGGTTGTTTTGGACCATTTCTAGCTCTTTTGAAGTTCCCTGCTTAAAATCCGCATTTGCGTGGCTTTGCGCGATTGTGCGCATAGCGCAGCGCCGGTTAAACAAGGTTAAACTTCTTCTGGCTCCGCCAAGTCTGCTCTTCAAATTTTCCCTTAAGGAAGCTCTACTCTTAGTATAATCAGACTACTCGCTATATTATAAGCCTAGCACTTGTTCTCAAAACCTCTCTTCTAAGTAAGCATTCTCATACTAAGTAAGCACTACATCCACCTACCACCCCTGTGAATATCCACTTCCCTTAAAGGCACAGCACTCCCTTATACTTTTCTAGCATGTCGAGCGGTAGATTACTGGCATCCTCTCCAGTTCAACTGGTCAATCTGGGAATGTTGAGACAATGCTACAATTGTCTCATGTACACAGACAACCCTCTCCTCCTCCCAACAAACACAAATACATGTGAGAGATGCAACTATATAGCCAAACTGGAGGCTGAAATCTCTCAACTCAGGGCTGGCATGACCAGACAGGAGGAGATGGTAACCACACACACAACAAACCCAGTCCCACATAGACCTACCACAACTGCAAACCAAACACATAAAAAGACAAAGACATACTCGGAGGCTCTAATAAAAAACTTACCAAAACAACAGAGGTTCCCAAAGCAGACATCCAAAAATCCACCACCTCAAAACAAAACACATGCAACACATACTTCAATAAATCAGTGTGTCAAACAATCACAGCCCTTAAGGCCAAACACCATGCCTGATACACTAGTAATAGCTGACTCAATAGTCAGACACACTGATGTCCCACTTACCAGGCTGAACAAGGAGAGGGTAACTGTGAACTGCCTATCGAGAGCTAGGATCTGCCACATAACACACGCACTCAGGTCTCTCCAAAGCAAGTACAAATATGACTCCATCATTGTCCATGCTGGCGTGAATGACCTGAGATGTACCTCCCTGGACTACATGAAAAGAGACATAGAGGAGCTCTCTGATTATGTAGCCCAGTCTGGTATGACCCTGACCCTGAGCAGCATCTTGCCCTCACCAAGAATGATGCCACAATACAAAGACAAGATGATCAGCTTTAATAATTGGCTCAAGTACTGGTGTCATTCTAAGGGGATCCAATGTCTGTCTGCTTGGGATGACATGTTGAGCAAGCCACACTGCTTCACAAGGGATGGCTTGCACCTGTCACCACTGGGCTTCCGGATATTGGCTAAGGCTCTTGCCACCCCCATAGTGCCTTTTTTAGGCAAGGCTCAAAAGACAAACCCACCTCCTTAGAAAACAAAAATGGAAAAAAAACTAACGGTAATGCTGCTCAATGCCAGAAGTCTAAATCTCAAGATGCAGGCACTCGAGGCACTCCTCAGTATGGAGAACATCGACGTCTGTGCAGTAACTGAAACCTGGTTCAAGGCTCCTGAGAGCACCCCAGTGCTACCAGGCTATACCTCGTATCATGCTTTTCGGCCCCAAAACCCAGGCCGAACCACAAAGGGAGGGGGAGTGTCCATATTCATCAAGGACACTCACACCTCCACATTAGTAGCAACACATGAAGCATCAGAGACCATACAGGTGCAACTAACCATAGGCAAAACTGCTATACAACTGGTAGCATGTTACAGACCACCCTCCCAATCTCAGGAACCCCACTCAGCCTTCCTGAAGACATTGGAGGATATGAATGTATCACAAAATACCATCATACTGGGAGACTTCAACTACCCTAACATAGATTGGGTACATTATTCTAGCCCTAAAACCCTAGCCCAAAGGTTCCTGGACTTCATAAATTCAAATGCACTGGAACAACTAGTCACCTCTCCCACTAGGGGAGATAATATACTGGACCTGATCATCACAAACATGGGGACAAAATGCTCCACACCGGAAGTATATCCCTCACTGGTGAGATCTGACCACAAACTAATCGCCCTGAATATACATATCCCACCTCCACCCCCAGCACAAAAGACCACAGTGAAAAACTTCTCAAAAGCCGACTTCACTCTTCTTAAGACTGAGATGGTATCCTTTAAGCCCACTGGGCCAGTGGAAACCACATTCCACAATGCTGAATCCTTCACAAATGCTTTCTATGGACATCTCCAAGAATGCATGGATCATGCAATCCCAAATAAATCCAAGACCCTCTCCACCAAAGGCAAGCGTCCTGTCTGGTGGACCTCAGCCATTAACAAATTGTATAACAAAAGAAGGAAGCTACTGCACGACAGAGCAAAATCCCATAAAGGGAAGACATCTCTGATCAACACTAGCAGAAAACTATGTTCTCTCATAAAAACATCCAAGGCCAACTTTGAGAGAAAAATCGTTAAGGACACTAAAGATAACCACAAAGCCTTCTTCAGCTATGTTAGAAACCTGGGCGGAAACCCTCAGATATGCTCAGAGTTAGTTCACAACGACTCTAAATACACTGAACCCACAGACATTGCCAACATTCTGGCAGACAGGTTCCATGCAAATTTTTCCCCTCCCTCACCCCCAAAAGAAGAAATACTTATCCCAGCTGAATGTAATCTCCCTGTCATCTCAGATGTCCAGGTGAGAGCCGCCCTCAGCAAAGCTAAAAACACAGCATCAATGGGACCTGACGGTATCCCGGGTTGCGTGCTACGTGAACTCCAAGAGGAGCTAAACCCGCACATAAAAATGCTATTTAACCTTAGCCTTACTACAGGATATGTACCTGAACACTGGTGAACAGCAACAGTGGTCCCACTCCACAAAGGGGGTACCTCTACAGACCCTGGGAACTACCGCCCCATAAGCTTAGCCAGCCTGGTCTGCAAAGCTATGGAAAGAATCATTATGGAACTCATAAACAGAGACATTGGGGACCTACAGACACTTGATCCCACCCAGTTCGGCTTTGTAAAGGGCAGATCCTGCCTTTTGAACCTGGTTGACTTTTTCGAAACAGTCACTAGAGCCATTGATGAGGGCAAAGCAGTCCATACAGCCTACCTGGACTTGGCTAAGGCCTTCGACACAATACCCCACTCAGGCATCATAGATAAGCTCAACAGCTTAAATGTAAACCCTTATGTCACTAGATGGGTTGCAAACTGGCTAAAAGACAGAACCCATAAAGTCAAAATTGCTGGAACCATGTCAGAATCAAAGCCAGTCACAAGTGGTGTCCCACAGGGATCTGTCCTGGGACCCCTCTTGTTCAGCATTTATTTCTCAGATGTTAAAGCAAACATGGGAGGGTTGTGGCTGACAAAGTTCGCAGATGACTGCAAACTAGGTGCCATAGTCGATACACCAGCTGACACATACATCCTACAAAAGTCCTCACAGAAACGGACAACTGGTGCCGGAGTCATGGCCTTAAACTAAATACCAAAAAATGTATAGTCATCCCCTTTGGGAAAAATAAAGTACCCACAAATTATCACATAGACAGTAACCCAATGAGTACGGAAAAAGTAATCAGAGACCTAGGGACCCAAGTTGACAGCGACCTCTCATTTGACACCCGCGTTGCCAAAGTGGTTAGAAAGACATTCTACCTTGCACGCCTTATCATGAAGGGATTCACATCCAGATCCAAGGATGTCATTGTACCCCTATACTCCTCCCTCATCAGACCCATGATTGAGTACAATGCCCCATTTGGTATGTACCTCACCCAGCACCTGTAGCAGCTGGAGATACCACAAAAGTACCTCAGCAAGAGGATCTAGGGTCTCCAACATATGTCTTATTCTGCCAGACTAAAAAAACTCCAGCTCTATTCAGTAGCATACCGCCTGCTCAGAGGTGATCTGTGCCTGACGTACAAGGCCATGTCCAATCAGGAACTGATGGACATGCTCCACCTCAAAAAATCCAAATCCATCAGAACCACGAGAGCTAAAGACTTAAACCTCAGCACAAGTATGAATAGGACATGCTGGAGGGATAGATTCATAACTCACAGGCTTCCCATGCTCTGGAACAGAATCCCAGTTCATGTTAGGCAGAGCCCCTCATTGACTCTCTTCAAGAGAAATCTTGATGAGTGGATGGGAGATCGTAAGTTTACCCCAGGGGTCACCTCTGTGTCACTACTAGGCAGGGGCACAGTAAACTAATTCTATTATAAAAGGGGACCTTCACTGTGTCACTACTAGTCAGAAGCACAGTATTCTAAATCTATTCTGTGCATTTTTGTACCATTTCATGGGGTGGAAAAAGCCACATCACTATGGCTAGGCTTACAAATGCCCCAGAGCAGATAGCCTAGTACTAAACTATGAAACTATGAAACTATATGTACTGCATACATAGAATTAAGCTGTTGACACTTTAAAATATGATAAATTTGTTTTTTCATTTTTGATTAAAATAATTTTACTTTCTATTCAGGTGTAGTGATTGATTTTTGAGGTGGAGTCAGCATTTTTTTTTATTTTCTGTTTTAGTATTTGTTAAGCAGGGTAGAGCAGTGGTACTTGTGGATCCTTTTCAGACTCAGCCCAAGAAGACTGCCTGACTAAATGATTTGCTTAGAGGCAACAGCAGGGAAATAAACATTGAGAGACCCTACCCCTAACTTTAGAAAACAGTTTGTTAACAACAAATACACTTAATTGTCTGTATTAACTGCCAGCACAACTTTTAATGTGTGTGTTTGTGTGTCTATATCTATGTCTCTCTACATGTCTATGTATCTAGCTATGTATGTATCACTATATCTCTCTCTCTCTCTCTCTCTCTCTATATATATATATATATATATATATATATATATATATGGTTTATATATATATATATATATATATATATATATATATATAGAGAGAGAGAGAGAGAGAGAGAGAGCACAACTCTGACACTAAGAAACTGTATAAAAACAAAAAAGGAACTGACAGGAAAACCATACAATTTTAAATTTATTGAGTGCTTTTGTTACTGGTAAAAGGACTTCTTCAGAATAAAAACCAAAGCACTATACCCCATCTTATATGCACATACAAAACATTGTAATAGGTAATTAATTGCTGATGACCCACCAATTAAAATAAAGAAGCAGCATCCCATAGAATCCATTGAAACTGGAATACCAATACTTCAATAAAGTTTTAGCTGTTCATACAAATTTTGTAAGCCATTAATCATATATAAATCTCAACCCTAAAACAATTATCATCCCAAAATACAATGACTAGTGACATGTACCTTCCAAAACTATAAAGCAAAAGCTGACTTTAACTTCAAAATGCTTCTAATGGACAACAACTAATTTAAACCTGGGTAAACAGTGGCATTTGTTTTTAATTGTCATTGTAATTCTTTTGGCTCCAAAAAATCTTTTGCATCACCCCTCTGCCCTAAATCAATATGATCAATAGCAATAAACTTAGAAAAATAGTTTTCATTTTTGTGAATATGTTTAAATATTGTATGGTATTCCTATCTGTTCTTTTTTGTTTTTATAGAGTTTCTTAGTATCGAAGTTGTGATGTTTAGTTTGTGATGGAGGGAGCCGGAGGGACAATCATGTTTCACAAACGGCTTTACAAGCCTCATTTTTTGAATAAAGTAAATCTGTCAGAGATTTAACATTGCTGGTCCAATGGCTTACACAACAAGTTGGTGATTTATCTAATGAGAGAAGATCTTTTGGACATCCAAACAGTCAAAGTTTGCTGGCAACTGGTTTGGGAACCCAGGATTTGGGTATTAGTGGTGTTTCACCAGCACAGAGACAGCAAGGAGGTCATGCCAGCCAATCCAAACTGATGGTTAGTAATCCAGGGACCAATAATAATGGCAAATTGAGGGGTATGTCTTATAACGGAAGTTCTTCATTATGAGAATGGCTTGACAATTGTGGTGGCTGGTGTTTTGGAATAAGTGAGAGAACTTTTATTTTTGGCTCTGTGGACAAACAGTTGGAGCTCCTAGAGGAAACAGTTTTTAAATACCAGAAGGTTCAACAAGAAAATAGTTATCTTAGAGAATGTCTTCATGCTGAGCTTATTCCAAAAGGACTTAGAACCAGGAAATACCCATTGGGGTTAGAGAAAGGCTCTGAACTACAGTGTGAGTTATTAGAATTATTTAATAAGCATGGCTGTGAGTTATTACAAGTTCTTATGAAAGATAACGAAAGAAAGATGAATGTGCTTTCAGAGACTATTTCTAAATTAGAGAAAAGTTTAATTCTGATTTACTGTTTGAAAGTAAGAGGAATGATTACTATGCACTCTTTACTTGAGCTGATCACCTGCTGATTTAATTGAAGGATTAAAAAAAAGAAAAAAACTAGACAAGGATCAAAGAGATCATGAGATGGGGAAAGGCTATCCCCACGCTGTTGCAGTAGATTGCAATTTAACTTGGATAATTACAAGAAATAATAATCTGTAGCATGAAAACAATATTTCTACTACCCCCACCCCCATATCTGAAGACCCTTTCGATATCACCTTCTAAGAAGGTCCAAGAGACTGAGGAACAGAGGGGACATCCGACATCTGCAACATTTGAATGGACCAGTGGGGTATTAGATGAGCAGAAGGAGAGGGAGGGGGAGGAGGAGAGGGAGAGGCAACTATCAAAACAGCTAGTAGTTGAAAATATTGCCTTGTGTGATACCATTTTGAACAGCAATGGTGATTTTTGCATTTATAATTACAGTGATGTTGATTTGGATAGTACTTATGCTGATTTATTTGAAAAGAGTTTGTCATATGTACCTGTTAGGAGGGCTAGAATTGCCAATGTTTTAATCAACTTGAAATTGTTTTCCAGAAAGATGAATTTTGGATTTTATTTCAAAGACCATAATGGTAACAGTGGCATGAATTTTGATTGTAAAAGATCTAGCACATTTAACCCCCCACTGCATCCGATTGTTTCCATCTTGTGCGAATATGAAATGTGGAAATTATTTTGTTGAAGTCATTACATCAACAAGGATAGTTATAATTTAAATATGGAAGAGTCCAAATTATTGAGAAAGATCTGTAATAATAAGGGGATAAAGATCATGAAACCCGATAAGGGTGGGGGCCTTGTGGTTATGGACATAAATGATTACAGTAACAAAATGTTAACATTATTATACATTGACACATATAAAGAGATTAGTGTGAATGAGATGAATATAGCGTACCACAAGATAGATCTACTGTTGGAAGATCTACTTATTAATGATTAGGTTGCAACACTAAAATATAATTATTTATATGTTCTAAACCCTAGGATCCCAATAATTTTTGGGATTCTGAAAATACATAAAAACATCAACGACCCACCCCTTAGGCCTATTGTAGATGTTAAAGCTTCTAAAACTTTCACAATAGCAACATTTATTAATTATAAAACTAAAAACATTTTGGATGGGTATCCTTAATTCCTTAAAGATTCTTAGGATTTTTTATCAAAAGTCTCGAACAATTTTTATAGTGATGAACTTATTTTTGTCACTACTGATGTCCAAGATCTGTTTTCCGTTATCCCTCATATGACTTAGTTGGAATGGTTCTACTGGTTTTTATGTGAACACTCTGGTCTTGACCATAGTAACATCATAACACTAAGATCATTAATGGAGGTGGTGTTTGAGAATAATTTTATTATTTTTCAGCAACAATTATTCAAACAGAAGAAAGGGGTGGCAATGGGGGCAGCATGTGCTCCCATTTGTTTGCATATTGGGAAACAAGGTATGTGGTTAATTCCCCCTTTGCTGAGTGTTGGTCCCTTTATGGGAGGTTTCTTGATGACATCAGAATTTCTTTGGAAAGACACACGGGTGAGGTTGGAACAGTTTTATGAATATATTCACACCACTACAGATTTCTTGAAGTTCACCATGATGTCGAATAATGAACACGTGAAGTACTTGGACATCACCATTTCAAAGCATAGAAGAGAGAGACAATTTGTATCCAATATTTATTGAAAACCAATTTATTTGAATGCTTTGTTACATTTTAAAAGTTGGCATTCTATGCATCAAAAGCGATCGTTGGTAAGGGGGCAGTATGCAGGTTTGTCACATGATATCTGATCAAAGTGACTTTCAAAATGAATGCAGGGTACTCAAATCCATGTTTGAGAAGAGGGATTATGCAGATGTCTTTCGTGAGAATATATTTAAGGAAGTCCAAAGTAAGAGAGCTACTGGATATTTTGCCCCTCTTCTTGGGACTGGTAACAGTGTTACAAATTTATCGAATATTGTCAGCAATAATCAAGACAGTGACCAATTTTGTTAAGAAATTATTTTAACTTTTAACAGTGACTTGTTTAATATCAGGGAAATCATAGAAAAATATTGGTGTGTTTTTAAAACAGACACTGAACACACCAAAATCTTTGGAGAGACTCCACATATTGCTTATGAAAAAGACTTCTGTTTTATAGCACTTTTAGAAAGACAGAAATTCACTGATCAAAAAGAAAGAATGGTGAAATGTGGTCACTGTACACAATGTCAACATATATTGGAAGGGAGTGAGATACAAATTGTCAACTATGGGATGATAAAATTGTGAAAGAAATATTATTGTGGTACTAAAGGTGTGATATATTGCATTACGTCAGAGATGTTCATGTTTTATGTAGGTAAAATTAAACATAACTTAAGAAGTAGACTCTACCAGCATTGTCATGATATAGAGAAAAAAAATCTGAAAAACGCATTATTTAAACGTATACAAAAAAAACATTTTTTTTAAGTTTATATATTATCAGTTATGTTGATTTAGGACAGAGGGGTGGTGCAACGGATGATATTTTTGTAAGTGAAAGAATTACAATGGCAATTAAGAACAAATGTTGTTTATGGGTGTATATCACATAATTGAAATCACAAAATATCAAACACCATAAGCTCGAACTTGGAATGTCGAAATGTGATATAATTGAAAGCTCAGAACAGCAAATTTTACACACACACAACACAAGCACACCAAAAAAAGGAATCCACACATATACACTTAAAATCCTACTTCTGACCCTACACTAAACCATACATACACTACTGTCTATCCACTTACCTTAACCCAAACCCTATCCCTAAGGTCCGTAACTATTGCACACTCACCTTATCCACTCCCTAACCCTAAGGTCCATAACTATCACACAATAACCTTACCCGCTCCCTAACCCTAAGGTCCCTAACTATCGCACACTCACCTTACCTGCCCCCTAACCCTAAGGTCCCTAACTATCGCACACTCACTTTACCCACTCCCTAACCCTAAGGTCCCTAACTATTGCACACTCACATTACCTGCTCCCTAACCCTAAGGTCCCTAACTATTGCACACTCACCTTACCCGCTCCCTAACCCTAAGGTCCCTAACTATCCCATTCCCACACTCACCTTAACCCAGTCCATTCGCACACTTACCTTAACCCAGTCCGTAACCTTCACACAACAGTGGAGAAAATAGCAAAGTGGCAGAAACAGCCCACCGAATTCTTTCCCTAGGAAAGAATTTGATGTTCTGCAGCTTCGCTATTTTCAGCGTTCGCTGTTTTGGGTTCGATATTATAACATTCAACACTTTACTACTTCGATGTTATGATATAAACCCTGTTTACCCAGGTTTAAATGAATCGTTGTCCATTAGAAGCATTTTGAAGTTAAAGGTGGCTTTTGCTTTATAGTTTTGGAATGTACATGTGACTAGTTGTTGTATATTGGTATGATAATTGTTTTAGGATTGGGATTTATATATGACTAATGGCTTACAAAATTTATATGAAATAAAAGTATATTAATATACTGGTATTCCATTTTCAGTGGAGTTTATGGGATGCTGTCTCTTTATTTTTAATTGGGGGGAGGTTGTCTGAAAGTAATTAACCTATTACAATGGTTTTTATGTGTATATAAGTTGGGGTATGGTGCTTTGGTTTTTATTCTGAAGAAGTCTTTTTACCAGTGACAAAAGCGTTCAATAAATTTAATATTGTGTGGTCTTCCTATTGGCTCCTTTTTTGCGTCTCTCTCTCTCTCTCTCTCCATAGATATATATATATATATATATATATATATATATATATATATATATATATATATATACACACACACACACACACACACACACACACACACACACACACACACACACACACACACACACACACACACATTTATATAGATACACACACACACACACACACACACACACACACTTATAAAGACACACACACACATATATATACATATATATGTATATATCTATATATATCTATATATATATCTATATATATATATATATATATATATATATATATATATATATATATATATATATATATATATATATATATATATATATATATATATATATAGTTGATATGGTTGTACATTTTATCTACTAAAAATGTTGCAATTGATCTTAAAAACACTTTTCATCTAAAGCATAAATTACTGAGTCACATTTGATAAAATAGTGTGTAGGCTATAGAAAATGACTTCTGGTGTATGTTTGCTCATTGAAATTAAAATGCAAACCAGTGTTGATCAGTACTTGTGTATTGCTAATGTCCACTGTTTTGTTATGCCTCTGTCTCTTGACTTTTGTGTTTGTACACCTGCACTGATTCACTGTGTGAGGGCTTTTCTCTTTTATTTGTGGTTGTGTGACTGTGGAGTCAGAATATTTAATTACAGGAGGTGTGGGGATGCACAGGTGTAGGCTTGGAGAAGTATTTACTGTATATTTTAGATGAAATGTGGTTTGACTAAGTGCCTTTTACATAATTTATCAGATTAATTTTTTAGATAATTTGTAATTTATATACAAAGTTTCCAGCACATGAAATATTTATTGGTGCAGTGTGTTTCCCATGATACCAAAACTATAACACATGACAGATCATCTGTGCAGTGCAGTGTTGCATTCTATCAGCTGAACAACAGATGAGCAATCAAATGTGCATTCCAGTGTTGCATGTTTCTGCCTACAAAACCCATGGCTAGCTAGATGTCCAGTGTACCTTTACCTGCTACAAGTAGTATGACCATCTAGAGGCACATTGCAGAGCTCCAGTGTTACCAGTGGTATAAGTCTAATCTAGTCTATTGTGCATTATGGTGTCACTTGGTACTAGCAGTGCATGACCAGGCCTAATGATGCAATAAGTCATTATAGTTGCTAACAGACTGGCAGAACCAGATACTTCACCTTGCCTGCTTAGACCAATTTTTAGTTAAAAGTCATTATACAATTGCTTTAAAGTCTTGTTTTAAAATACCAATCCTGCCAGACACTTATATACAGTCCCACAGCGAGACATAAACTGTCATCAATGAGCAGCAATGAATGTTCTGCAGACCATTTTATGAAACTGATATGTGGCTGTCAAAAATATGTCAGGAATTATTTTATTTCTACTAATAAGATTGCTAGCAGAGTGAGAAAGTACATCTGGATTGTTATACTGGGATAGTGGTCCTCAATTTCCTTATTGACCTGAATACATAGATTCCTCTACAGGAGGATTACGGTATTTGACAGTTAAGACACTAGCTCCCTAGGTCTTTCTTGGAGCTTTTCTAAATTGCTTGTCTGTGTGAACATTTTACCCTTTTGTTTGTATACACTCAAAAACAATAACAGGATGGCATGTTCCACTTATAGAGGGATTACACTCTTCACCTCTCCTTGGTTAAGCATATAAGCTGGAAAGGAAACTTCACCTATGGTCAAGCTAGTGATACAGGAGGAACAATCTGGATTCTGTCCTGGCTGTGGAACAATCAGTCAAATATTTTTCCTTGCATAGATGTTGGAGGGGTCATGAGAGTTTGTCCACATGCATTGTTTACCTGTGTTTTGTGGACTTAGAGAAAGCCTGAGTAGCTGATGACTTCAAACCAAGTGGGGGCGCAGAAAGCAAATAAATGGGTGGGGCTAAATGGAATTGGAAATAGGATGCATTATTTCAAGTTATTAACTGTTTAACTGAGCTCAAACTACAACTGGGCTCAGTCACTTTCATCCAGAAACTGCTTCTGTACCCCCTCAGTATAGTTACTTTTTTGGCTATGTACACTTTAGATGCCCACTGTGAGTAAATAAAAAAATGAATAATAATAAAATGTTACAATGGCTGTTAGGAAAACATTTTGCATTGTACAGCTCATTAGAAAGGTATAGATCAAAAGATGTCCTTACCTCATTGTATTCCCCACTGATTAGACCCATCTCTTAGTACAACATCACATCTGGGTATACCTTACTAAACATATAAAGCAATTAGAACTATATCAGAGATTTTTAACTAAAAGTGATCTTTCAGTTTAAAAGAGCTGATCTTCCAAGAGAAACTGAAAGCTTTATGTCTGTATTTAGTATTGTACAGACTCTTTATGGGTCATCTATGTCCTGCTTATAGGGCTTAAATTGATCCTGTCTTCCAAGAACTCTTACATATCCAAAACTCAAACAGCCTTACTAACTCTAGGGTCAGATATCTAAATCTGCTCCAACAAACAAACAACACAAAGTAGAGGGAGAGATTTATCATGTAGCACCTACCCCTTCTCTGGAACAATCTTCCTCTCCAAATTAAGCAGTGTGACACACTGTTTGCATTTGAAAAGGTGCTGGACAGTTAGATTGGTATTCATAAATTCCCTTCGGAATGACTGGCATAGCCTTCCTTGAAAAGAGAGGCAAGGCCTAAGGTTGAGTACAGGCAAGGCAGTAATGGCCTTACAGTTGATTTGTCTTGTAACTCTTATGATCTTATAATAATAAAAATAATGATCATGCTAATGTATTTCAGCTTGTTTCACCAACAAAATGCAATAAACCTGACAAGCCAGATCAATGCAAGTGTAATCAAATGTCAGCAGAGATCAGTCAGTTTTCTGTATAAAGAGCCTTCTTCCCACCAGTTAAAACCAGTACATTGACTAAAATAGACCCTTACCTGTGTGAATTTCATTCATCTAACTACCAACAATTGGGACAACTCGGGATAAATATGGATAGGCTTTTAAGGGCTCTAGGGCTGTTGGCGTGGTAACCTTCTATGAATCTATGAACCTATGAAAATCTCAAACATCTGATTATAATCAAATGAATGCATATATAAATAATAATCACAGTACTATATTTCAGCTGGTTGTTGTCAGGCACATGCAGTATAACCCATTGTGACTCCCCTATACAGTATTCACAAAGTAAACTACAATGATACTGCTGGAATGATGCCTAAACATATGAGAACAAAGCCATTTCAAACTAAATTGTCAACAGAGAGGGACCTAGCTAGCCAACATGGTATCATATGAATTGGTGACCACATCTCTTTGTAGATGTAGGTGTGTGTATGCATGTATATATATATATATATATATATATATATATATGTATATATATATATATATATATATACATATATGCATACACACACACACACACACACACACACACACACACACACACACACACACACACACAGACACACACATGTATATATATATATATATATATATATATATATATATATATATATATATATATATATATATATATACACACATATATATTTGTGTGTGTGTGTGTGTGTGTGTGTGTGTGTGTGTGTGTGTCTGTATGAGTTGGGGGTGTCTATAATGTGTATTTTGATTTCGTTATCCTGATATTTTTGTTTGTCTGGGGCATCTAGTTGGGACGTTTATTTTGAGGAATATTTACCAGAGTTATTTGTCAAAACTAGTTTAATGAACCATAAATATGGAGATAAATATGCAAATTGTATATGCTTTGTTTAAGTAATTCAGCAAACAGGACAAAGCAACTTGTGTATATTGTATACACCAGCAATTGCTGACACTCCACAAAAAATGCTCCTTTAGTAGATTAGCTCTTTCATTCATCACTTGTGATGAATTTCATCAGATAAAAACACATCCCCAAAAGTGAATTTAAATATAAAAAACTTCCAGTGCATGTAATAAAAAGTAGCCAATATCATGCAAGTTTATTATAACAGTTCATTGGGATGGGTGCTAGGGAAATATAATCATTTAAGTCTGGTACTGTATCATTATTCAACAATAGTTGTCAGTGTGTAACCTTACAAAAAAGTTGTTTCTCCATCCCCATCTCTCAAATCATTTGTCAAATTTTCTATGACAAAAAACAAAAAGAAAAATTTTTGACATTTTCACAAACCATGGAATGGCCAAGAAGGGCATTTCTCATATCCTTAATTTTTATACTGTGGCAGTGTTCCTGTATCTTCTTAGATAATTTTCACTGGATTTTGCACACATAAAAAACTGGGCAGGAGTTGCATGAATGATTGTTGGTGTATTTTGTTTCGTTCTCTGTTGTTATCAGCACTATATAGCACTTTTATAATCAACTGCCTTTTCATCTTTTGATTTTTGACTTGTGTATATTGTGATGCCCCTGCACTGGCCCAGTAATCAAGGAGCCTCAATCCTCACCACTGGCAACAGCAAGCGGACATACACACTGGAAGGATGACAAGTGCACACACAGTAAAGTGCAATTTCTCTTAAGAGCACACAAAGATCACAGTCAATCTGAGGCTGGTTTCTCCCTCTCTCTCCAGATCCCCAATAAGACTCCCCACTGGCACAGCTATAAGGTTGAGATCTCAGCTGAGGAGCCAAGCTAAGACCTCCAGCACCTTCTCTGTCCAACCAGTGCTGTGTGTCCCTGTCCAAGTAGCTGACCACACACAGTTTGAAATTTGATTGATATACAAACACACACACACACACACACACACACACACACACCTGGGAAAGGCTGGCACAGGTTTGCTACCTATGCCCCATTCTGCCCAGACTATAAGGTAGTTTCCAGTGCCACCAACCACTCTTATCAGCTACTTTTTAGGCCCTTAATAAAGGGTGCTCAATCCTTCTGTGTAATGTTACTATTAATCCAAATGGTAGTTTTGACCAAGCACCAGGCTATTAGGAATGGCCTGTACAGTGTCACCAAATACATAGGCAAGTACTCTAAGAGCTTAAATATGTCTCACAAATATCAGCCACAAGGATACATTTAAATATATTTAATAATAAATAATAAAAGAACAAGACAATACTCAGTCAATCAACACAGTAACTTCAGAATTTAAAATCACAGGAAATATTTTAAAACAACATTGCAGGACAGTCTCAAATAAATGCAAAAAACATCTAAACTAATCTTTACTATATTCCTACCTATATCTAAAAGAGATACTATGCCCTAAATCTTACTTACACAAGGCAAGTGCAGAAAGTGATGATGAATGGATGTTCTTGCTAGGTCCAAGACAAAATACAAAATGCACAGTCTCTCCCTGAGAGAGTTCCCAAATTAATATCAAACATTACTGCTTGGCCAGTGTGGGAGACATCACTCTTTGTCACCTGACTTCATTTCCCAGGCTAAACAGAAAATTAACAGAATTGAACATCTCTGTGTGAGAAATACATATCTCTCAGATTTTTGCAGATCTTGGAAGTTGTAAAACAATAAAACACTTTTACATTTGAAACCTAGCAATTATTTCTCTTTCCAGACACTACAAAAACTTCTAGTTCTAGACATTGTGTCTGCTACTGAACTGAAACTGAAATATAACATCTTTTGTTTATGGCGCAGCTATAAAGTAACTTAACCTCAACTATTCTTAAATTTTGCAAGTTAATTTTCTATGTTCCAGCATGATACTCTGTGGATACATCTTAGCTCATCACATAACATACAGTTCTGTGTAAATCATATCAATATTCACAAATGACATAGAATTATTTACAAAATTCCAGATAGCTGGGCTGGCAGTATTTCCCTATATCACATTTCTTCCCTCCCCTCTAAAACTCAAGCTAGTTTTTCAAGTGATCCTCAACAAACATTGCTTGAGAGAGTTGAGCGTATCTAGGAATACTTTACCCCATTCCCTGTCTTGAGAGGTCATATGTGTTGGACTTGCTAACCCCACTGCAGTGCTGCACTGTCATATCATATGCTTGCAACCCTAAGCTCCACCATACTAACTTTGCATTTTGCTGGCTGGCTCAATGTAGCCATATTAAGGGATTATGGTCTGTAACTACAGTGAATTTCCTTCTATATAGATAAGGCTGAAGTTTCTGCAGTGCCCTTTCTATAGCTAGGCACTCCTTTTCTACAGCTCAATAGCATTCCTCCCTTGGTTGGACCCTATGATTGAGATATACCACTGGGTGGTCTTCTCCTTCTGAAGAAACCTGGCTAAGCAAAGCCCCCACCCCATGATTTGAAGCATCTACTCGCACAACAAATTATTTGCTGTAATCTGGACCGACTAACACAGGTGATCCTCCCAAAGCTCCTTTAAGCTTCTGGAATGCCTGCTCACACGATGGGGTCCACATTACCTTATCTGGCTTGTTTTTCCTTGTCAGGTCTGTGAGGAGAGCAGCTATTGTACTATAATTGGGAAGACATTTTCTGTAGTACTCTGCTATTCCTAAGAATGCCCTCACCTGCTTTTTGGTAACAGGGAAAAGCCATGCCTGAATTGCTTCCACTTTGGCAGGTTCTGGCATGATCTTACCACTCCCCACTCTATGTCTCAGGTAGGAGACCTCTGCCTTACCCACCTGACATTTGCTGGGCTTAATGGTCAACCCTGCCCTCTGTAGTCTGCTCAGCACCTCTCTGACATGCTGAAGGTGCTCTTGCAGGATTGGCTGTAGATGGCAATATCATCTAGGTAAGCAAAGGCAAAATCTCCTGCTAGGATACAAGTGAACAGCCTCTGGAATGTCACTGGGGCATTTTTCATCCCAAAAGGCATCTTTGTGAACTCATACAAGCCAAAAAGAGCCACAAAGGCTGATCACTCTCTAGTACTGAGAGTCAAGGGCACCTGCCAGTAACCCTTGGTAAGATCAATGGTGCTAAGATACTTAGCCCCACCCAGTAGCTCTAGGGCTTCATCTGTCCTAGGCATGGGGTAAGCATCTGACTCTGTGTGGCTATTTAATTTCCTGTAGTCCACACAGAACCTGGTGCTTCCATCTTTCTTTGGTACCAGCACCACAGGGGAGGCCCAAGGACTGCTGGACTCCTGGATTACCCCTAGTTCCGACATTTCCTGCATCTCCTCCCTCAGAGTCTGTTTGACCCTCTGAGGCACCCTATAATGGGCCTGATTAATAGCATTTTTGGGTCCTATATCCACATAGTGCTGCATGAGTTGGATGCACCCTGGTTTCCCAGTGAACATGCCCCCAAACCCCTGTAACACTGCTCGGATTTCTTGAACTTGGGTAGGGGATAGCTCCTGGGACATTGCTAACCCTTCCAGTGAGGTATCAATTCGAGCCTCACTGAGACGATCAGTCACCAGATCCCCCTCAGACTCCTCCTGCCATCCACTGCAAATACTCAGCACAAGGGCCTCCCTATCACGGTAAGATTTCATCATGTTAACATGGCACAATTTGTGCCCCTGCCTCCTTCCTTACAGTTCTACCATGTAGTTAACATCACTGACCTTCCTTATTACCTTGTAGGGTTCCTCCCAAGTTTCCAGCAGCTTGTTGTGTCTGATAGGAATGAGAAGCAATCCCTGCTGCCCTACAGCATCCCCTTTAGCTTGAATATTCTTGTCATACCTCACCTTTTTCTGCTGTTGGGCTTCTGCCAGGTTCTCCTGGCCCAAGTCCATGAGTTCCCTAAGCCTTGTCCTGAGGTTTAGGACAAATGCCACAACAGACTTCTTATGGGATTCACATTCACCCTCCGACTCACCACAAATCAAATCTAGATGTCCCCTCACATTATGCCCATACAGCAACTCAAAGGGTGAAAAACCTCTGGATTCCTGGAGCACCTCTCTGTAAGCAAACAACAGATGGGGCAAATATTTGTCCCACTCCCTCTTAAACTTGTCTGTAAATGTCCATAGCATTATTTTGAGTGTAGAGTTTAACCTCTCAACAAGACCATTAGTCTGGGGATGGTAGGGGGTGGTCTTTAAGTTCTTTACCCCCACAGTGCTTTCACAGACAAGTCAGCAGGTCTGACATAAAACTGGCACCTCTGTCAGTTCGTATTTCTTTTGGGAACCTACCCTGCTGAAAATCTCTAACAAAGCATTTTCCACCTTTTCTGCATCAATGGAGGACAGAGCCATGACCTCAGGGTATCTGGTTGCATAATCTACTACCAGTAAGATATACCTTTTCCCTTTAGAACTTGGGGTACTCAGAGGCTCCTCAATATCCATAGATACTCACTGAAATGGCTCCTCAATCACAGGCAAAGGCATCAAAGGAGCTTTCACCTTGTCTCCTGCCTTGCCTACCTTTCGGCACTGCCCAAAAGTCCTGCAGTACCCTGTTACATCTCTGGAAATCCCAGGCCAATAAAGGTTCTGCATAATACATCTATTTTTATGTTTTATGCCCATATGACCAGCAAAGGGAATATCATGGGCTATGACTAGAAGTGCCAGACGGTAGGGTCTGGGCACTACCAACTGCTGTATTCTCTCACCCTCTAGCCCTCCATCAGAGGTCCAGTCTCTATACCATTACCCTTCATCCCAGTATACATATCCCCCCTTTCCTTGAGAATCAGGTGCCTCACTAGCTACCTTCCTCAGGCCTTGTAATGTAGGTCTGAGAACTGAGTCTATCTCAACTGTCTCTTAGTAACTTTTCCCAGCTCCCCTTCCACTGGAAGTCTGGTATTCTCTGACAATGGTGCATCACTGTCAGCCTGGGTATTACCACTCACCTCTGGCCTTACAGTCACTCTGTCCAAGGGAACATCAGTACCCACAAGCAGCTGTGGCTCACCTTCAGTCGCACTGCTACAGGGTACCTTCCTCCCTGAAATAACCACCTCACCAGTCCTGGCTGCAAGTGTGCAGTCTGTCTGGGTCTTCCTCAGGCTACCAGACCCACATGCTTGTCTCCACGCCTGACTGCATGTAACTGCCTGCACACACAGTACTGGATTATCAAAACCATTCCCTATCAGGAAAGCTGGAGGGATGTCCTCAAACATACCTACTTGCTGGCTTCCTTTTCCACCTTTCCAGTCAAGGTGAACCCTAGTCAAAAGTATTTGGGATGGGGTCTGTCCTAAAGCTCTGACTGGAGTAGACTGCCCAAGCAAGTAGTGCTCCACTTTAACCATTGCAGGCTTCACAACTGATAGGTCAGAGGCTGTGTCTTTCTTAGCAATGGCCTCTTTCCCATTTACTAAGATAGGTATAACCACTTGTGGTAGTTTGGTAGACTTGTTGTCTCAAGACAACCTACTGTTAGCATTTTGTCATTCCCACTTACTGGCTCTCCCACTTTTTGTTTGTTTTTGCACTGTCTTACCTTCATCCAGGCCTATCACACAGAATCCATGTGCTATGATAACATCACTGATCAACTATGGCGTGACCAGCACATACACCTTCCTGATATGGTTGAATACACAGTTCTACACACCCTTCACATGGCCTATTTTCTCATACAAGGGTGTACATCAATGTGCACCCACCTGAGTTGAGGGACAGCACCTGATGCATGCATGTATAGGGACATCCTGACTCTCCTTGACTGTGAGGTAGACCAACATGTGATTATTGACCTCTTTTACATGTACACTAGTCATATTCTGCCTGTGTGAAACAGACCTGTGTCAGTTGTTAATGCTACATCATGTCTATTAGATCTGATAGATGTTCTCAAAGAGGTCATAGAGGGCATGCATGATGACAACAGTATCATCTTTTGGAACTTGACCAGGTCAAGGCATTTGACACAAATCCACACTGAGGTATTCAATGAACACTGTCATATGTGGCCATGAACAGCTATAGCACCAAATGGGTATACCAGTGGATGACATACGTGGTATATCACTATGTTGAAATGTGTGACGTGACAAATATCTCAGATCCAGTAATCAGGTCAGTATATCAGGTGTATCTGCTAGAACCTTTTCTGACCCTTAGTTAAGTGATGGACATCACAGATAACATACACATGTTGTTTCCAAATAGCTGCATGAAGGACTACAGCATTGACTCCAGTTGTAATATTAGTATAATGCAAACAGTATCAACACATACCACAGCCTGTTGTCACAGCCATGACAACACCTGCACTGATGAGACACATGGAGTGATTTATTGAATCAGGACACAGACACACCACCCACATATAATGTGGATATTGCACCCTATAATCAGACCAATTGGTACGTGTCCTATGTCCTGGGGTAGAGGGTAAGTTGTACATTTGCCAGCATATGGCTACAGTGGTATCTAGTCCCTTGAATGCAATACAACTAATGTGTATGCGAAGGACATGCGCATCAGAGGCCGTTATAAGTTCACCCCCCCCTCAACCGGATGCTCTGTATTAGCACACTTTGGTATGTAAGGATGCAGAATTCTTATTTTTTGTGCTTGAGAATATTCCAGCTGACACCAGAGGGGGATCATGGGAGACCCGGTTTGAATACAGGGAATTATTTTGGGAGGTTACCCTGGATGCTGGGAAAACCCCTGTTTTAAATGAGACTATATCGATTGCCCCTTTGTTAAAATTGAGAGCTGCCAAGCTATAAACATGAACTTGTGGACACACATTTTATATTTAAAACATTATTTTTTATTTTTCGTTTCCTGTCCATGCATCATGTTATTACACGAAAATTACTAGGTTCATAGGGCATGTATGCTGGCAACTTTTTAAACTTTAAATCATTTAAATTTCATTTTTTTTACAACTTTTTTAAATTATATTATTCTTTGTACCTTATTAGCATGCAATTAGGATTTTTTGGCAACTGGATGCTGTTGTTGGATAAAATGGATTTCATTTAATCATATTACTGCACTTTTGTGAATTTTTTACTATTTTTCAAGATAGGTGTATTTTACATTACGTATTGGGTACTACATAGATTGTGTATATTTAAATATTTTAATGGTTCAACAAAGGTTTTGATCAAGGTTTGGATTGTACTTTTGCTTTTAATTGATTGTGTAAGCTCATTGGCTAATACTTGATTTTAGGAGTACTTAAACTCTGACTGCCAATGTACTATTATTCATCTGATGAAGTCTATTGCTTATACGAAAACGCAAATTGTAGCTGGAGCAGTGATACTTTTATCTTCCTTCATTTATTAAGGAAGGTATTTTTCAGCCGGTCATTTTGAGTATTTTTTGCAACAGCCCCTTTTGGATTTTGTTACTTGTTGGAGTGTTTCACTGGGGCTGGTTGCCTCCTTTTTTGCTCATCTTATTTTGTTAATTGGAAAAGGTTAAAATACTTGAGTAACAACAATGGGACAACCACGGCAAAGCACATATATTTAATAAACAATAAGCAGTAAACAGATAAGCGCTTTTGGAGATGCCTCCTTCATCAGATCAACACAAAAAATATAAAATCAGTCTGCATATAAATATACTTGAAAACCAATTACATTAATTAAAAACTTTAACCAAATAGCATTTTCTAGCCTTTAAAATAGGTTTTAAAGGTATAAAAATCATTTAAGCCTGGTGGAACATCCACCCTCAAACCAGCTATCCAATGGGGTTCTTTAACTTCTGTGGCATTCTTTATATCACCACCTCTAGGTGCAGGAGTGTAAATATCCAAAGCCATAAATTTAAAATCATGCTGTGGAAATTCATTAATGTGTTGAGCTACTGCACTTCTTTGCACATTTCTCTGTATATCACCCATATGCTGTAAAATACGTTCCTTTAACATTCTGTTGGTTTTACCAACATAAAAAGAAGTACATTCTGAACAAGTTGCTATATCAATCACATTTTTAGTAGAAAGCGCTTATCTGTTTACTGATTATTGTTTATTAAATATATGTGCTTTGCCAGTGGTTGTCCCATTGTTGTTTCTCATGTATTTTATCCTGCCTTTTTCTACATTGGGATTGATTTTCTCCTTGTTGCTGTTTGCCTACTTTAATTGGAAAAGGTGTTTGAAAACAAATAATTTTGACCTCAGACCCATGAGTATTCATTTAGACTACATTGTTTGGGGCCAGGATTTTATCTTAAAATTTATATCTCAGAGTTTTGCTTTAGTATACCTTGTAAGTTAGGACATTTGCATCTTCACACATTCATTCACAGTTAACTGTCTGATTATAAAAACTCCTGGGTGATTTAACCTTTATGTTCAGATTTACATTCCTTTATACAATGCCATGCTACCTGGCCGCTGTGCATTCAAATCCCAGTCTCATACCTAGCATTAATTTATTTTTATTTTATTTATTTGTTTGTTAATGATGGGAGAAGATTTTCAATCTATAATTCTTCTCATGAAATTGCTTCACAGTCTTAGAACACATTGATATGAATAAAAGCCTCTCAATGAACAGTAGCATTTCTTGCTATTTATTTATTTATTTTTGACATCTGTACAGATCCTTCTCGGTCATGACCAATACCACAAGGGCAAGCTTAAACAGAATATGCATGGACAACTGAAGTATTCAGGAGAAAGTCTCACGTAAGCATAATTAAGTTTCTAGGGATTCAGCCCACATGAGAGCAGATCAGATACATTTTGCTTTTCTGTCAATCAGCCATGCAAAGAAGTGGAATTTAAAGCTATAACACAAAGCTCACAGTAGCTTCCTGTAACACAGCTCAGATATGAAATGTTCTACATCACGGTCTAGCTCTATATCCTTGATGCGTATTTTATTCGAAATGTCCTGCCACAAAATTATGTCACCGTGATCTACATTTGCAATTAATTAAAAGCCATAACCACCATCTGTTTAACATCTCTGTTTTCTGTGGTCTACTTCTCCCATTAAAGGCACCACAGGGGATATTGCGCATTTACTCAGATAGGTGACCAGATCGACATTGTGGCTGGTGGTTTGTACACATATACATTTAACATGCTTGCCTGCTCTATTTTCTAACATGCTGACAACAACAGACACAACTGCATGATATGGCTTGAATCCAGTGCCTCTGAGCATCATCTAGAGATTGAAAAGACAACAGTACAATGAAAGGGAAACTATTTATTCCATTTAGCATTGTTCCGTCTATAATGCACACTTACATCTCTTATATTTGTTATTCAGTAGCTGTTCTAAGCATTGTTAAGTTTTAGACTGCATTATTTCCAAGTGCATTTCATGGATAAGCTACCCTCTGCATGGAAATGAATGCCCAGTTTTGCCTCTAAGTTGTCGCTGTCACTGACCATCCCTTTACCTTTTGTATTGTTTTTTCCGCAAAATATTTGTTTTATCTAAATGTTACTTTTGCTTTAAGATACTTACACATTTCTGTCTTGTCTTTATGCTACCAGTATAACTGTAGTTGTAGAATAACTGTAGTTGTCCACCTTTAGTAAAGATTCCCCATGATATATATTGAGAAGCAGAGCTCTGAAGTGCTTCACACTTTGGAAAGGTAACTCACCCTTACATTTAACCTCAGATTTCATTTCTAGAAGGTGCTTCCCAATGCAAAGCTTTAAAATTCTGAAAGAACTAGCTACAGCAGAAAGTTCAAAATAGTGTTCATCAAGTCTATAAACTTCAGATTTGCATTGATGAAATGGTAATGTTTAGTTAGTTAGCTAGTTAGTTTACTGGAGTTTTACTCTAATCACAATAGACCATGTGTAGGCACAGCCCACGTGAAATGTTTGTGGTTTTGCGGGGAGTCAGTCTACAAGGGATAAGAGTAACAAGAATTATAGTATTCTATAAACTTTACTTTTTTAAGTGGGTGCACTGTTTTTATGGTGTGTTAATAGGCATGTGGAGCAGATGACCATTGTTTCTACTGACCGGTCATCTATGACTATAGAGGCAAGGAGAATTAACTTCATTGCATTGTGATAGATTCTATTGCCACTTTGGGAAATATTTTTTTTGCACTTGATTTTAGGAATTTTGATCTAAATGAGATTGTTGAGTTTCCATGCGACATCCCTCTGATAAAGAATGGGTATCTTTCATGCCATCCTTTACGACTATCACCATCCAACAGTTTATTCTGCCTTAGACATTTCCGAGGGGCTTTTGTTTGATAGATCAAATTTTTCTAAATAACACATGGGATTGTGTTGTCACTGAGACCATGATCAAGACTGGGGTTCAACTCCATAGTTATATTGTGCAAGAGATTAATAATGTTTATGTTAGTTGTTACAGTGAGAGAGAACTGAAATAGCTGCTTGCAAAGTATTACTGAGGACTTTGTGACTTCAGAATTGGTGAAGAAAAGTATTCAGCATCAAATCTGGAAGAGAAACTTGACAAGGTTCTGGTCATGTTGCAGGGCATCACAGCTAACATAACTGAGCTCAAAGACAAATTGTGTGCAGCAGATAGGAAAGAAAGGAGCCGAGAGAAGAAGGTAATGCAGAAAAAAACTGAATGTGAAAGAAAAGAGCTGAGAGAAGAAGGTAATGCAGAAAAAAACTGAATGTGAAAGAAAGGAGCTGATAGAAGAAGGTAATGCAGAAAAAAACTGAATGTGAAAGAAAGGAGCTGAGAGAAGAAGGTAATGCAGAAAAAAACTGAATGTGAAAGAAAGGAGCTGAGAGAAGAAGGTAATGCAGAAAAAAACTGAATGTGAAATCGTAATTTGACTAGGTTAGCAGAGAATGTAGCAGAAGAACAGAATAATGTGGAAAGCTTAGGGCAGCGAACTACTGATAAAAAAAAAAAACTAGGAGAAATAATTTGTGAATCACTGGGTTGGCTGACGGTGTGGAAAGGGACAATTTTATTCAATTTCTGGAGAACATACTTGATAAAATAGATGCATGTCCTTCTAGCTTGTCTGTGAAAATAGAAAGATGACATAGGGGAAGAAGAAGATCTAGCCTCACCTATGCATTGCTGACTTACAACCTGACAAAAACAATCAGATATACCTTCACTTCAAACAGGCATTTAGCAAAAAGTCAAGAAGTTTTATTTATTTATTTTTTTGCAGAGAAGCAAGTCCCCTGCAACCCTCATATGTAAGAACTTATCCTCCCACCCTCCCACACATCTTTACTGATTTTATATATATATATATACAAACACACACACATATATCTATCTATATATGGATTCACTTCACAATCTCGAAATACTGAAATATCGAATTTCAGTATCTCGAGACCATGAAATCGAAAATCCATATAACCGAAACCAGGCAACCATGAAATCCAAAACCGCGAAACCACAAAACTGCGAAAACACACAGCACACACTACACAACACATACAAACATAAACACACATACTTCCTGACACTTTCAAAAAAGCAATACAACACACACACACACATAACTAAACAAACACACACACCTACCCTTACTATATGCAGGGGGGGCAAGCCCCCTATGCTAACCCCCTTAAATATACTAACTAAGGTCGCACTACATACACACCATACACACACCACCACACCACCACACAAGCATATATATATTCATGTGTGTGTGTGTGTGTGTGTGTGTGTGTGTGTGTGTGTGTACACACACACACACACACACACATATATATATATATATATATATATATATATATATATATATATATATATATATATATGTGTGTGTGTATGTATATGTATTTAATGCACCATATCCACAGTTAAACAATCACCTCATTAACACAGGAAATCACTGCTGGCATGTATTAGAAATTGCACTGGCAGAGATTCCTATGAGTAAATAATGACTGGAGAGTTAAACTTGACATGTTGAACTTAATCAGTTGTCATTTTTTTTTTGTCTTTATAATCTTAAGTAGTAGGTAAGCTGAAGATCTAATAATAACAATGGAACCAAGCATATTCTGTGCAATCTGTGGTCATGTGCTAAAGTTCAATCTCATAGTAAGCTGAACTACAAGAGAGCTGTATTTTAAAGCACATAAACTAAGATGTGTAGATGAAATTGCGTTCTGAAATCTAGCAAAAGCAGCAGCACTCAGTTATGCAGTCTGGAGAGGATAACAAGTAGGGGCTCAATGCGTATGGCATATCCAGCTGTTCCAAAGTTAAAATGCCAGGTTGGATGCTGAGCCTTCCAGAAGGCAGGAAAAGTACATCATATGCTGTAGGGGATGGTAGATGGTGGATGTTTGCAAGGACGGTTGGATATGCAAAAGCTTTGTACCAAAGTGGTATCCAGTGGCTATGACCAGTTTTCTGGGGGGCACAGTGTATGACACAAAGGGATACCATCCGAGAAGGGGACCCTGTTTATGACTATTGCCATTACTGGGATTCAAAGACCATAGAAGGAGGTGGCATGAGGTTAAATGTCAGGGCAGTGATGACTCAGGACATGAGACCATCTGAAGTGGAGAACAGGGGAGTGGTCAACATCAGTATTAGTGTTTAGTGGGAGCTGTTGAGTGGTCCAGCAAAGCCAATATGAAGAGCAGTGTCCTGATTATGCACGTAAAAGCAGCTGTGGGTGGTGGGGACTTAGGGAGGGCATATGATTTAACCATCTGTTTCTTCTTTCTGTTGGGATAATGTATGTTACACGACCCATAACAAATAGAAGAGCCTGTGGCAACTGTTTCCGTCATGTGCTTATAACAGACATGCTACTATATGGCAATGTAGCTGTGGCACAGAGGATACTTTATGGCGCAGTATACATATATGGCAGAAAGGACACTGTATGCCAAATTACCTATACCAAAAGCACAGTATATGACACAAAACCTGTTGCACAGAAGATGCTGCACAGTCTTATGACACATGATACTATATGACAGTGTATCTGTAACACACAGTACAGTATTTCACAACAGATCTGCAACACTGAGGTTACTGAAAGGCATCATATCTGTAAGAGATGATGATGGTTGGTATTGAGTTAATAATACAGGAGATTATAGAGCACTAAATTAATAACAGTGGATAGTTTTTGGCATTGCATTTGTAACACATAAGGCATTTTGTAACATTGAATCTATAATACAGTTGCACAGGTAACTGAACTCAACCACATTAGCCCTTTTTACCCATAAGCTTGTTACAAGATACAAATGAACAAAGAATGTATATATATATATATATATATATATATATATATATATATATATATATATATATATATATAGATATATAGATATATATAAATCCGTAATGTTAAGAACACTTAAAAAGATAAAATAACATGAAAAAGCAATACCACTAACAACAAAAATATGACCCAAGACAAGTAACTCTCAGCCTTCTCCAGTAATTCTGATCTGTGCATGCTCTAGTGAAACTTCTCAAGTGAGTTACAGCCTTACTGCAATGTAGAAGGGAATTCCACATTTACCATACCAGGATTGGAAAAAAGCACTGAAGGTGCACTGCAAAGACCACAGTGGAGTATTGCATTATTTGCTGCAGAGGAACTCAGTCTGTGTTCTCTGTCTTGGCATTGCAATTCTGCACAGAGACCCATGATAAACAAGGTTAAACATTTTATAAATCAAAATGTCATAAGGAGCTTGGCCAAAGCATGATAAACTCCAGTCAAATGAGAATATTTCCTGCATTACTGGCAACTCTGTTAGTCAACTCATCCTTCCACAAAATCACTACTCCCTACTAAATGGATATGTATTATTTAGCCTTTATTTTAACATGTGTTAACATCACTGGATATTAATGTGAAATCTCTATATTAACTTTTATTAAGCAATCTAAGTTGAGGTACTAATAGGTGGTAATGCGCTCAAAAAATGTATTTTTACCAAATGTCCCCAGGGCATGGCTGTAAAGGGTCCTTGGGTCAGCCTATGTATGTATTTAACAAAAATAAGTAAGTTTGTAAATGCATAAATAAATAATATATGTAGACGTCAGACAGTGACGCACTTTAGTGCTCTGTTCGGAAGGCACCCCTGTCAGAAGAGAGAGTTAAATAAATATTTTACAGTTAAAAGAACTTACTGAAGAAATGGAAGCATACAGGATTAAAGTCATGGCTGAAAACAACATGAGAATGAAGAACAGCATGAAAGTTTATGACAATGACACAAATGATGTCACAGAAAGCTATGAAGCACCCTAAGTGTCACCCACAAGGAGCTGTGCAGTTGAAGTTAAAGTCTCTTGTGATGTGTGGCATATCATTGCTGGAGCCTTCCTGTGTCCTGACAGAGTGCTCTTCAAACTATCTGGAGATATACAGAGCTGAGTATATTTTTCTGGCACTTCAGAGTTGTGTACTGGTAATTGTTGTTTGACTAATTTTATATCATTGCTGGCTGACTTCAGAGTTGTGCACTGTTATTTTTGCTTCACTGTATAGTTTTTCAGATCTCTGCTGAAGGTGTTGGTTTTCCCATATCCACCCTCCCTATTCCTGTGTTGTTGTTGTTTAAATTTGGAGGCTTTTGCAGTTGCCAGCCCCCACTGCAGATTTGATCTGGGACACTCCCCCCAGTCCCATCTCTTTACCTCATTCTACCTAATAGACTCCTTCTGCACTTGTTTTTAGTCATTTTTAATTTAATTGCATTTTTAAACTGTTTGGTCTAACATTGCTACATACTCAAGTGTGCTAGCTTGCACTGCATTTAAATTGTTTTTACTGCTGTTTTAGCTACTTTTCTGTATATATGTTAAATATATATATATATATATATATATATATATATATATATATATATATATATATATATATATATATATATATATATATATATATATATATATATATATACACACCTTTCCCATAACTAGAGTAGTCCAGATTCAGATTTGCTGTATCCACGACTGTATGTAAGCTTCTGAGCCCCCCAAGCTTTCTGTGTTGGAGGGAATCCTTCTAGCTTATCAGTGGGAGTGGTAAGCACTAGGTAACCCATCTACCGCATAAAGAGTGGTTCTGGCCCAGAAATTGTAGTTATTGGCTGTTTGGGCAGTTTTTCCATCACTCTCAATTTTCTGATTTAAAAGCCCGTATTTGCACTTGTTTCCCCCCTTTCCTGTAGCTAGTTTAGTCCGGATACAGATTCTTAGTTTTAGCACTTAAATTTACTTATTCGTGATCAACACCTGTTCAGAACTTGTAAGCACTAAATAACCTACTAATTACTACAGCACTCAACCTTCCTCATTACCTAGAGGAAAACAGTTTTGGTACTTACTTTCCTCACTTGCTTAGAGAAAAACAGCTCTTGTACTCACTTTCCTCACTTATCTAGAGGAAAACAGATTTTTATTCAGGCATGTCCAAGGGTCAGCTCCCAGTGTTCTCTCCTGTCTATCTGATGAATCTGGGCATCTTGGGGCAATGTAGAAATTGCCTCATGTACACAGACAACCCTCTCCTCCTACCACCCAACACTCCAACCTGTGAGAGATGCACTTATCTAGCCAAACTGGAGGTAAAGCTCTCTCCAATCAAGACTGAATTGACAGTCAAGAAGAGAAGGTAAACACTTGCACCACACCACACTCATCACATAGTCTCACTAAATCTACACCACCAAAATACACACATGGAAACACAAAAACATCAGCGGAGGCACTCAATAATAATCTGCTCAAGCAACAGAGACCTCCAAAGCAGAAGTGTAAGTAACCTCCACCCCCCAACGCAACCCAAATGACACATAGCCTGCAGATGCAGTGTGCCACTCAACCACAGCCAATAAGGCAAAACAACGTACCCAACACACTAGCCATAGGTGATGCTATAGTCAGGCATACTGATGTCCCACTCACCAGGCTAAACAAGGAAAAGGTTACTGTCAGCTGCCTGTCGGGTGCCAGGATCCGCCACATAACTCATGCTCTCAGGTCACTCCACAACAAGTACAAATATGACTCTGTCATTGTCCATGTTGGTGTGAACGACCTGAGATGTACCTCCCTGGAATACATGAAAAGAGACATGGAAGAGCTCTCCGATCTTGTAGCCCAGGCAGTTATGACCCTAGCCATGAGTAGCACTCTGCCATCACCCAGAATGATGCCGCAGTACAAGGAAAAAATGATTGACTTCAGCAATTGGCTAAGCTTCTGGTGCCATACTAAAGGGATCCAGTATCTGTCTGCCTGGGATGACATGGTCAACAGACCATGATGCTTTGCCAGAGATGGCCTGCACCTGTCACCCCTGGGATTCCGGATACTGGCTAAGGTTCTTGCCGCCCCTATAGTGCCTTTTTTAGGCAAGGTTCAAATGACAAACTCACCACCATAACAGGAACAGGCAAGCAAAAACTGAGGGTGATGCTACTCAATGCTAGAAGTCTAAATCTCAAAATGCACTCACTCAAGGCACTCCTTAAAATGGAGAACATTGATATCTGTGCAGTGACTGAGACCTGGTTCAAGGCTTCAGAGAGCACCCCTGCACTACCAGGCTATAACTCATACCACACTTTTCGGCCATGTAACCTAGACCGGAACACCAAAGGCGGAGGTGTGTCCATATTCACTAAAGATATCCAAACCTCCAGGCTAGTTGCTCAGCATAATGCAGCTGAGGTTATCCAAGTGCAACTAACTCTGGGCAAAACTGCAAACCAAATTGTAGCTTGCTACAGATCACCCACCATGCCCCAGGATTCCCACTCCTCTTTTCTTGATGTACTGGAAAATATTAGGGTGCAACCAAACACCCTAATAATGGTCGATTTCAACTATCCCACCATTAACTGGGAAAACTACTCATGTACCAACTTCTTCGCTCAACGCTTTCTGGAATTCATAAACTCCAATGCCCTGGATCAACTTATCCACACCCCCACCAGGGGCAACAATATCCTAGATCTAGTCATTAGCAACATGATTGACTGGTGTTCCACACCTGAAGTCAACGCCTCATTGGTCCAATCCAACGATAAGCTAATTACCCTGGATATCCACATCCTGCCCCCACCCCCCATTAAGGAAACCATGGTAAAAAATTTCTCCAAAGCCAACTTCATGCTTCTTAAGACAGAAGTGTTGAACTTCATGACACCCATGCAGATGGACAACACAGTAATGACTACTGAATCCTACACAATTGCACTTTATAAGCACTTACATGAGTGCATGGATCGTGCTATCACAAACATAACCAAGACGCTATCCTCCAAAAAAAGGAAGCCAATCTGGTGGTCCTCTGCCATAAACAAATTGTACAACAGAAGGAAGAAACTGTTGCAAAAGAAAGTAAATTCCCATGAGTGCAGGAGCTCCCTGGTCAGCCTCAGTAAGAAGCTGCAATCCCTGATAAAATCCTCCAAAGCTAGTTACGAAAACAAAATCGCCACTGATTCTAAAGACAACCACAAAGCATTCTATAGCTATGTCAATAATCTCAATGGCAACACTCAGATCTGCTCTGAATTACACAATGGCACTAAATATACAGATCCAACTGATATTGACAACATCCTGGCAGATAGGTTCAGTGCTAACTTTACCCCCCTCTCACCCATTAAAGAGCCCGTCTCTATACCGGAAGAATGCAAAGTTCCTGTAATCACAGCTGCACAGGTAAAAACCACACTCTCCAAAGCCAAGAACACAGCATCCATGGGACCAGACAACATCCCAGGCTGCGTTCTACATGAACTACAGAACAAACTGGCACCCCACCTAAGTACCATGTTCAATCATAGCCTCACCTCAGGCTTTGTGCCTGCTGAATGGTGCACAGCGATGGTTATCCCACTCCACAAGGGGGGAGCCACCACAGACCCTGGGAACTACTGCCCCATTAGCCTGATGAGCCTGGTCTGCAAGGCCATGGAATGTATCATCATGGAACTTATAAACAAAGACATTGGTAATCTCCAGAATCTGGACCCCACCCAGTTCGGGTTTGTAAAAGGCAGATCATGTCTCCTAAACCTGATAGACTTCTTTGAAGCAGTCACCAAAGCCATAGACAAGGGTAAGGTGATTCACACAGCTTATCTAGATCATGCCAAGGCTTTCAACACCATCCCCCACTCTGGAATTATAGATAAACTCACTAAACTAGGTATAAATCCCTATGTCACAAGATGGGTTGCCAACTGGCTCACTGACAGAACCCACACTGTGAAAGTAGCAGACTCCAAATCCGACTTCAGACCTGTGACAAGTGGAGTACCACAGGGTTCAGTCCTGGGTCCTCTCCTGTTTGGTATCTACTTCTCTGAAGTACAGGCTAACATAGAAGGTCTTTGGCTAATGAAGTTCACAGATGACTGCAAACTAGGAGTCATAATTGAAACTCCTAACGATGTGGACATCCTACAAAAGGGCCTCACTGAGACAGATGCCTGGTGTTAAAGCCACGGCCTCAAGCTCAATGCCAAAAAGTGCATTGTCATCCCCTTTGGTAAAAACTGTGTACCCATGAACTACAACATAGGCGGTAGTATACTTAACGCCGAAAGTGTGATAAGAGACATTGGGACATAGGTGGACAGTAGTCTCCCCTTTGATAATCACATCGCCACAGTAGTCAGGAAATCCTTCTAAGTGGCACACCTCATCACAAAAGATTTCTCATCCAGAAAAAAAGAGGTCATTGTTCCCCTCTACTCATCACTCATTAGACCCATTATAGAGTACAATGCCCCTTTTGGTATGTACCTCACAAGACATCTACAGCAACTGGAAGGGCCGCAGAAATACCTCACAAAGAGGATTACCGGCCTCAAACGGATGCCCTGCGCAGACCTTCTCAAAAAACTCCAGCTTTACTCCGTTGCATATCGCCTACTCAGAGGTGATTTCTGCCTAACATGCAAAGCTATGTCAAACCCAGAGCTGTTGGACATGCTCCACTTAAAGAAATCCCAATCCCTCCGAGCTACACGCTCTAGGGACCTAAACCTTGTCACCACAATAAACAGAACATACCGGAGGGATAGATTCCTGTCCCAGAGACTTCTTATACTCTGGAATATACTACTTATCTATATCAAACAAAGCTCCTCATTAGCACTCTTTAAGAAAAATCTTGATGATTGGATGGGAAATAGGAAATTCACCCCGGGGATCACCTCTGTGGCTCTGCCTGACAGTGGCACAGGAAAATAATTTTCTTGGGTGGCAAAAGCCAGGGTACCTTTTTGGCTGGGCTTGTATAGGCCCTAGGGCTGATAGCCTAGTACCTACCTATGAATCTATGAACCTATGAATTGTGTTTTGTCAGTGTCAACTAACCATTGAGGGATTTGTCAAACACTTTTATTCAAATCCCATTTCTGTTATGTAGCAGGCTGTTTACTGAGATATCATAACACTGGAGAGGTTAGGAAGTCTTCCTCTCATCTCAAGGCTGCACTGTCTCAGAGATACTTTATTTGATATTGTAGGAATGTTAGGGTACAGAGATTCAGAGGAGAGCATTCCCTGTAAAAATGTATTTTTTTTTTGTGGAAATCAATGTTGTCAGTTCTTCTTAACTGATGAACCAAGATCTCCATTCTCAACAAATACAAAATTTGCTTCACCATGGTGTACTAAATTATAACGTACAATCCTGAGCTATCTATATGGAGTAACATAATGATACCACCACAGTTTCTCTAAACTGTACCTCTATTACCATTATCACTGTAGCTAGACCATGTTCTCCCATCTATACCCTAACCACTTAGCAATAATACATTGTTTCCAACTACTTAGCACTAATACATTGACACATTGTTTCCAGTTTATATGCTAATCTCCTTTGTCTAACTCTCCCTTTTTCTATAGCCTAACCACTTAGCAATGATACATTGCTACATTGTTTCTGTTTCTACATTAATCTCCTTTGTCTAACTCTCTCCTCTTACAGATTGTATCGTTCCACTTACTTCCATAATGACATTATTTTTGTGTTCATATAACCTTCCTCTCCTCACTTTTACTCCTGTTCACATTATAATCCTGGTTTGTACTCTTTATCCCTTCAGTAGCCACAGACGTCAGACTCTTATCTAGATTCCTGATGCATCTATGTATCAAGAAAGGAATGAAACCAGACAATGAACTGTCCTACTGAGGCTTACTGTGGTGTTTTATGTGAACGCTCTGAGTCCTCTTTGCATTCTGACTGTTGTACATGGAGTAGATGTGCATATGGGCTTTCCAGGGTGTGTGTAATGATGCTCTATCATTATGCAACCTCTATTACCCTGCCCACACCATAAAACGGTGATTCTTTCTGTCACTGATCTCCAGGAGCTGTGATCTGCAGGAGATGACATTAGGTGCAGCTAGCAAAAAAACTCTATCCCTTCCACTAGAGAGAAACAAGCAGGCATAACCATCTTCAGTTCCCCTCCATTCCGTATCAGCTCCTCCAGTGCTTTTTCCAGTATTTAAACCCTGGCCATCTGCATCACAGTGAGGGCTTCCTCCCTCTGCATCACAGACCTAATGCTTATGTTATACTTTCACATCACTGTGTCTTACACCTCTGTACTTGTACAACTACTACTGTTTGGACTTAGGTAAGGGTTTACTATTACTACCACTCCAAATAGCAGACTGTTCCCACTGTTACACAACATATTTAAGCCCCATCTCCTTCTCTCTGCCACTACCAAACTATACCAGTTCATACCTACTGATTCTTCTTTACTCAATAAGTTCTGAAGTCCCACATGCCTGATCATAAACTTCATTGCCTCACCAAAGGTCTACAGCTACATCACTGCCTTAGTTAGTCTACGCTCTTAGCAATTCATTCTGTAGCATTTTTAACCTGAGCCACACATTTTGGGCTCTCAGGTCATTTTATATGTTATCATCTGTCTCTTTGGCTGGATGTGTAGCTAGACTGCGGCAAAGGGGGTAGCACCCCCCAGTTGCAAAGTGTAAGGAGGTGCAACTGGAATAGATACCAGCATCTGGAAATAAATACCAGTATTACATCTGTGGTCATAACTGCAGCACCGTATTCCTCCATGTAGCAAATGTAGCAATCAGTTTGCTATAATTTAAAAGGAGATCTTTTTTCTTTTTATCTTCTCAACTTAAAGTGGAGGAGGGCTCCAGAGGATGATGCAGGGTACAACAGTAACTAGCTACATCTCTGTCTTCAATCATCAGAGTTGTAGTTGGTCTAACATTATAGTAGGTGTTTATACCTTACATTTATACCTTATGAATGCTATAATGTGTTGGACAATACATGTAAGTGTTTTTGCTCCATGCTCTATACCCCATCTAAAGATTCTCATCTTATTGCACTGCTAATTTTGCAGCTAACATAAATACCAGTCTCTGTGTTCGTAAAAGAGTTTTGCATTGCTATTTAAACATGCTCTTTTTATTAATTTTGATACTGTAACTGTGTTATATTAACGTTTTTGCAAGTTTTGTCATCTAGTCATTTGTACAGTGGGAACTATAACATGTGAACATCTGCCATGCATCACTTCCTACCATACATACAGTGACATTCATGACATGTGGACATCTGCCATGCATCACTTCCTGACATACATAAAGTGACATTCATGACATGTGAACATCTGCCATGCATACAGCTGCCATACATACAGTGACATTCATGACGTGGACATCTGCCATGCACCACTTGCTGCCATACATACAGTGACATTCATGACGTGGACATCTGCCATGCACCACTTATTGCCCTATGTACAGTGATATTCATCACGTGGACATCTGCCATGCACCACTTGCTGCCATACATACAGTGACATTCATGATGTGAATATCTGGCATACAAACAGATAAGACAACTTGTAAAATCCTCTAAGGGCAACTTTGGAAAAAATTAGCAACCATAACTAAGGATAACTGTAAGGCATTCTTCAGCTATACCCATAACCTAAAAGGTAGGACCCAGATGTGTGCTGAACTAGCATCACACACACTGATCCTTTGAAAATAGCTAGCCTATTAGCTGACAGGTTTGGTGAAAATTTCACCCCCCTGTCCCCTCCCAACATTACACAAAGCATTCCCTCTACATCTTCTCCACCTTGCATCTCCAAAGAGCAAGTCAGTAATGCTCTCTCCAAGGACAAAAAGAACACAGCCTCTATGGGACCAGATGGCACCCCAGGTTGCATTTTAAATGAACTAAAACATGAGTTAGCAACTCCATTAAGTACTCTCTTCAACCACAGTGTGAGTACTGTTTTTTATCCCTGCTAAATGGAAAACAGAAGCCATCATCCTCCTTCATAAAGGGGGTACAGCAACAGACCCTGGGAACCACAGACCCATAAGCTTAACCAGGCTTATCTGTAAGGCCATGGAACAAATCATCATGGACCTCATAAATAAGCATATAGGTGATCTCTGAACCCTTGATCTGACACAATTTGGTTTTGTCAAAGGAAGGTCATGCCTGTTAAACCTGGTGGACTTCTCTCCAAATGTCACCAGAGTAATAGACGAAGGCAAATCTATGCATACAGCCTACCTTGACTTAGCCAAGGCCTTCGACACAATCCCACATTTGGACATCATTGATAAACTCTCCCAGGTGAATATCAAGGGTCTATATTAGAACACCGGACATTCAAAATGTCGAGCGTTCTAATATCGAACCCTATCAATCAAATATTCAAAACATCGAACATTCAGAACAGCAATTTTTTTTCTAGGGAAAAAATTTGCTGTTCCAAAACACATACACACAACAGCAATCCACACACATACACCTAAACCCTTACACCTAACCCTACACTAAACTATACATATACCACTAACTATCCACTTACCTTAACCCATACCCTAACCCTAAGGTCCGTCATTATCACACAGTCACCTCACCCGCTCCCTAACCCTAACTCACCTACCCCGCCCTAACCCTCACATCCACACAATCGCACATTTATCTGACCCGCGCCCTAACCCTAACTCACCTAACCCGCCCTAACCCTCACATCCACACGATCACACACTTACCTGAACCCGACCCGTAACTTTCCACCAGAGCGCTGAAAATACTGAAGCAACAGAAACGGACAACCAAATTCTTTCCCTAGGAAAAAATTTGGTTTTCTGTTTATTCGATATTTTTAGTGTTCGCTGAAAACAGGTCGATGTTAGAACACTCGACATTTTGAATGTTCGGTGTTCCAATATAGACCCAAATATCAACCCTTATGTTGTCAGGTAGGTTGCTAACTGGCTCACCAACAGATCACACTCGGTCAAATTTAGCGACTTTACTTTAACCTGCAGACCTGTCACCAGTGGGGCTCCACAAGGCTCAGAGCTGGTCCCCCCATTGTTTGCATTAGACTTATCAGAAGTTCAGGCCAAAAAAAGAGGGGCTGTGGCTGACTATGTTTGCTAACGACCATAGATTAGGTGCACTCATTGCTTCCTCAAACAATGTCAATATACTTCAAGAGGGACTTACACAAACCAATGATTGGTGCCAAAGCCATGGACTCAAACTCAATGCTAAAATATTAATTATATCCCTGTAGACTATCATACAAATAATAATACCGTAAGTAACAATTCAGTTGTGAGATACTTGGGAATGCAAGTTGACTGTAGCCTAAACTTTGACCAGCATGTGTCTACTGTGATGAGGAAGGCTTTCTATGTTGCCCACCTCATTAGCAAAGGGGCTGCCTCAAAAGTGACAGAGGTCATAACTCCCCTGTACTAGACCCTTATCAGGCCAATAACTGAGTACAATGTTCCCTTTGGTATGTACCCTACCAGGCACCTGCAGCAACTACAGAGACCTCAGAGATTTCTAACTAAGAAAAAACAGGTTTTCCAGCACATATCATACATTGAGAGACTGAAGTCACTGTCACTGTACTCAGTAGCATGCAAACTACTTAGATGAGTCTTGTGCCTGGCCTACAGAGCAATATCGGATCCAAACCAAATGGAAATGCTGCACATCCACAAGTCAAATAGGACAAAGATCACCCACTCCAAGGACCTTAACCTGGCCTGTGACATAAATAGGAATGCTAGAAAGACAGATATGTCTCCCAAAGGTCACCACTCCTCTGGAATAGGCTACCAATTCACATCAAACAGAGCCCATCTATGACCCTGTTTAAATATAGCCTGGATGACTGGATGGGAAACTGTAAATGCCTGATGGGGATTTCACCTATGACCCTCCTAGATATGGGCAGTTGTTGCTAACTAAGATCTCGGGTTTTAGCAAGATCCTTTATATTGGGTTTCTCTACTATTATATTGGATACACTCTGCTAGGCTTATAAAGACCTTTGAGTCAATAGCCCAGTAACCACCTATGAACCTATGAACCTATGAACATACAGTGACATTCATGACATGTGAACATCTGCCATACATACAGTGCTATTCATGACATGTGGACAACTGCTATGCACCACTTCCTGCCATATATACAGTGACATTCATGATATATGAACATCTGCCATACATACAGTAACATTCATGACATGTGAACATCTGCCATGTGCCACTTCCTGCCATATGTACAGTGACATTCATGACATGTGGCCATCTGTCATACACTACTTTCCGCCATACATACAGTGACATTCATGACATGTGGACCTCTACCATACACCACTTCCTGCCATACATACCACATTCATAACGTGAACATCTGCCATACATGCAGTGACATTCATGACATGTGGACATCTGCCACGCACCACTTCCTGACATATGTACAGTGACATTCATGATATGTGGGCAACTGGCATGCACCACTATACCTCTCAACTGTACAGATTTTTGCAGAATGTCCAGATTTTTGCCATATATTTTTGGTCTGTTTCTCATAAAATTGTGTTTTTTCTGGCAAATCACTGGCAAATTACTGAGGACTAAAGTCAGAAAATAATGGCACACATTTGAGTTTCAGACTTCATATCCTTCAGAAAAATTCATGCTAATGCATAATATGTTATTCTATCCACTTTCTAAGCTTGTAAGAGCAATATTTAAGAGTCCTATTTTTAGGCCTTTGCCCCTCCATTATTTGCACCTTTGTCGAGATTTCTTGCTCTAACAGGTTGAGAGATATGACAACTTCCTGCCATATGTACAGTGACATACATGACATGTGGACTTCTGCCATGCCCACTTCCTGCCATACGTACAGTGACATTCATGACAGGTGGACATATACCATGCACCACTGTCTGTCATACATACAGTGATATTCATGACGTGAACATCTGCCATGCATCACTTCTTGCCATATGTACAGTGACATTCGTGACGTATGGACTTCTGCCATGCCCACTTCCTGCCATACATACAGCGACATTTATGACATCTGGATGTCTGGCATGCAGCACTTCCTGCCATACATAGAGTGACATTCATGATATGTGGACATCTACATGCACCACTTCATCAAGGGGAGGTCATGTCTGTTAAATTTGGTCGACTTCTTTGAGACAGTCACCAAAGCCATGGACAAGGGGAAGACAGTGCACACTACCTACCTTGACCTGGCCAAAGCCTTTGACACTATTCCTCACTCGGTCATTCTAGATAAACTGTCTCAACTAGACATCAATCCGTATGTTACCAGATGGGTGGCAAACTAGCTCACTGATAGAATACATGGCAATACATATAGTGACATTCAGAAGATGTAGACATCTGCCATGCATCACTTCCTGCTATACATACAGTGAAATTCATGATATGTGAATGCCTACCATGCACCACTTCCTGCCATACATACAGTGGGCCTGTTCAAAACTATCAAGATTCAGCCCTTTACCCTGATCCTGGGTGACTAACTACCCAAACATAGACTGGAAGAACTACTCATGCCAGAACACAAATGCCCAGAGATTCCTTGATTTTGTCAATTCAAACATCTTGGAACAGCTAGTCAATAACCCCACAAGAGGTGATAATATCTTGAACTTGGTATTAACCAACATGAGTAACCACTGCAGCATCCCTACAGTATCATCCTCCCTGGTAAGATCCGACCATAAAGAGGTCACTTTCAAAGTTACCATCTCCGCCAACCCCTCTTTAGCTAGGGTCAGACAAAAACTTCTCCAAAGCTGATTACAGAGGGATGGCAGAAACAGCTTCTCAGCCCCCTCCCCCCTGTAGGAACATTCACTAATATCCAAAACTACACCAAAGCACTATATGAGCATTTATATAGATGCATGGAATCAGGAATACCCGACAGGTCTAAATCATCCTTTGCAAATAAGAGTAAACCTGTCTGGTGGACATGTGTAATAAATAAAATCTATAACAAAAGGAAAAAATTGCTGTCCAAGACCAAGAAGGAGCAGGTGCCCAACTGGAAGCAATGTCTCCTTAGCCTGAACAAGCAAATAAGAGCACTAGTGAAATCCTCCAAAGCAAACCTCAAGTCCAAATTGGCCACATCTACTAGAGACAATCATAAGCCCTTCTTTACATATGTCTGCAACCTGAAAAAAATCACCCAGATCTGTTCAGAACTGGTGGTCAAGGACACCACATATACAAATGCCATAGATATAGCAAACTTGCTGGCTGACAGATTCAGTGAAAACTTCACCCCTCTGTCTCCCATCAGTAAATCAGGACATCCCGAGTAACTAGGGAACAGGTCACCACTGCTCTCTCAAAGGCAAAAAATACAGCTTACATGGGACCCATAACATCCCAGGCTGCATCCTAAGTGAACTCATGCAGGAACTTGCAACAACATTAGGAGCCCTATTCAACCAAAGCCTGAGTACCTGCTTCATCCAATCTGAGTGATGGACAGCCACCGTCATCTCTTTGGACAAAGGTGGAGCATCCACCGATCTGGGAAATTATAGACCCATCAGCCTAACTAGCCTGATCTTCAAGGCTATGGAATGGATTATCATGGACCTCATTAACAAGGACATTGGCAACTTCCAAATACTCGATCCCACACAGTTTGGCTTCATCAAAGGGAGTTCATGTCTGTTAAATTTGGTCGATTTCTTTGAAACAGTCACCAAAGCCATGGACAAGGAGAAGATGGTGCACACCGCCTACCTTGACCTGACTAAAGCCTTTGACACTATTCCCCACTCAGTCATAATAGATAAACTCTCTCAACTAGGCATCAATCCATATGTAACCAGATGGGTAGCAAACTGGCTCACTGAAATAACCCACCTAGTCAAAATAGAGGAAATCACCTCAAGCAGTAACCAGTAACAAGCAGCGTACCCCAGGGTTCGGTATTGGGGCCTCTGCTATTTGGGATATACTTTTCTAAGGTGCAGGCCAAAACTAGTGGGCTATGGCTGACCACGTTTGCAGATAACTGCAAGCTGGGTGCTGTCATCAATTTCCCTAGTGACGTGGAAATCCTGCCAGAGAGTTTACTCAGACAAATAGCTGGTGTCAGAAACATGGCTTCAAGCTGGAATACTAAACAATGCATCATCATCCACTTTGGGGAGAGTGACATCCCCACAAATTATTACATTATTAACAATGTCCTAAGCATGCAATCAGTTGTAAGGGATTTGGGCACCCAAGTTGATAGCAACCTGACTTTTGACCACCATGTTGCTTCCATTGTATGGAAATCCTTCTACATGTCCCACCTTATAAGTTAAGGTATCTCATCCAGGTACAAGGATGCCATAACTTCCCTGTATTCTTCCGTTATAAGGCTCATTACTGAGAACAGTGCCCCTTTCGGCATGTACCTCGCAAAGCACATGCAGAAGCTGGAGAGATCACAGAGTTTTCTCACTAGGAGAATCCAGGGCCTCAAACATCTACCATACACAGCTAGGCTAAAAGCCCTATCACTCTATTCAGTTTCATACAGACTCCTCAGAGATTATCTCTGTCTGGCATACAAGGCAATCGTGACCCTGCCTTGATGGAACTGCTGCCTATCCACAAGTCAAGCTCCACTTGAGTAACTCACATGCGCGGCCTCAACCTGGTCTGTGACATCAACAGGACTTGGTGGGATAGATTTGTGTCCCAGAGACTCCCCCCATCTGTGGAATCGACTCCCTCTCCACGTGAAGCAGAGTACCAGTGTGCCACCCAGCAACAGCCCCTAAGGCAAGACAACGTACCTAACACTTTAGTCATAGGTGACTCTATAGTCTGGTACACTAATGTCCCACTCACCAGGTTGAACAAGGAGAAAATTACAGTCAGCTGCCTGTCGGGTGACAGGATCCGCCACATAACGCATGCACTCAAGTCACTCCACAGCAAGTACAAATATGACTCTGTCATTGTCCATGTTGGAGTGAATGACTTGAGATGTACCTCCCTGGACTACATGAAAAGAGACATTGAAGAGCTCTTGGATCATGTGGCCCAGGCAGGTATGACCCTAGACCTGAGTAGCATCCTGCCTTCGCCCAGAATGATACCACAATATAAGGACAAAATGATTGACTTCAACAATTGGCTAAGCTTCTGGTGTCATTCAAAGGGGATCTAGTATCTGTCTGCCTGGGACGACATGATCGACAGATCACGATGCTTTGCCAGAGATGGTCTGCACCTGTCGCCCCTAGGATTCAGGTTACTGGCTAAGGCTCTTGCCACCCCTATAGTGACTTTTTTAGGCAAAGTTCAAAAGACAAAACCACCACTGTAATAGGTACAAGCATGCAAAATCTGAAGGTAATGCTACTCAATGCTAGAAGTCTAAACCTCAAAATGCACTCTCTCGAGGCACTCCTAAAAATGGAGAACATCAATATCTGTGCAGTAACTGAGACCTGGTTCAAGGCTCCAGAGAGCACCCCTGCAATACTAGGCTATAACTCTTACCACACTTTTCGGCCACCAAACCAGGACCGAAACACTAAAGGTGGAGGAGTGTCAATATTCACCAAGGATATTCACACCACCAGGCTAGTTGCCCAACACAATGCATCTGAAATTCTCCAGGTGCAACTAACACTAGGTAAGACTGCAATCCAAATTGTAGCTTGCTACAGATCCCCAACCATACCCCAAGATTCTCACTGCACCTTTCTAAACATACTGCAAAATATTAAGATAGAACCAAACACCCTAAAACTGGGTGATTTTAACTACCCTGCCTTTAACTGGGAAAACTACTCATGTACCAACTCCTTTGCCCAATGTTTCTTGGAATTCATAAATTCCAACGCCCTGGATCAACTAATCCATACTCCCACCAGGGGCTCCAATATCCTAGACCTGGCCATTACCAACATGGGAAATCGATGCTCCACACATATGGTCACCCCCTCATTGGTCAAGTCTGACCATAAGCTAATCACCCTTAACATTCACATCCCACCCCCACCCCCTAGTAAGGAAACCTCCATAAAAAACTTCTCCAAAGCCAACTTCATGCTACTCAAGTCAGAAGTGACAAACTTAATGACACTCATGCAGACGGGAACTGAAAGTTCAACTGCTGAATCCTACACTAAGGCACTGTATGAGCACATCCACTCATGCATGAATAGTGCCATCCCAAATAGAACCAAGATGCTCTCATCCAAAAAAAGGAAGCCAAACTGGTGGTCCCCTGCCATAAACAAACTTTACAACAAAAGGAAGAAACTGTTGAAGAAAAGAGGAAAATCCCAGGATGCAAAAAACTCCCTTACCAGCCTCAGTAAGAAATTGAGATCCCTCATAAAATCTTCCAAAGCTAGTTACGAAAAAAAAATTGCCAAAGATTCCAAAGACAACCACAAGGCATTCTATAACTATGTCAAGAATCGAAATGGCAATGCTCAGATCTGCTCTGAGCTAAAACAGAATGTCATTAAATATATTGATCCCAAGGATATTGCCAATATCCTGGCAGATCGATTCAGTGCCAACTTCACCCCCCTCTCACCCCCTAAATGGCCCATCTCAATACCAGAAGATTGCCAAATTCCGGTAATAACGGCCACACAGGTAAAAAACACACTCTCCAAAGCTAAGAATACAGCATCCATGGGACCAGATGACATCCCGGGCTGTGTACTACATGAACTACAATATGAACTGGCACCTCACCTAAGTGTCATGTTTAATCATAGCCTCACCTCAGGTTTTGTGCCTACTGAGTGGCACAGAGCTACAGTTATTCCACTCCACAAGGAGAGATCCACCTTGGATCCCGGAAACTACTGTCCCATCAGTCTGACAAGCCTTATCTGCAAGGCCATGGAGCGTATTATCATGGAACTTATAAACAAAGACATTGGCAACCTTCAAACACTGGACCCCACCCAGTTTGGGTTCGTGAAGGGCCGATATTGTCTCCTGAACCTGACTGACTTCTTCGAATCAGTCTCCAGAGCCATGGACAAGGGTAAGGTGGTCCACACAGCCTATCTAGACCTTGCCAAGGCCTTTGACACCATCCCCCACTCTGGAATCATAGATAAACTTACTAAGCTGGGCATTAATCCCTACGTCACCCAATGGGTTGCTAACTGGCTTACTGATAGAACCCACACTGTAAAAGTAGCCGACTCCAAATCCAGCTCCAGACAAGTGACAAGTGGAGTACCTCAGGGTTCAGTCCTGGGACTGCTCTTGTTTGGCATCTACTTCTCTGAAGTACAGGCCAACACTAAGGGACTCTGGTTAACAAAGTTCGCAGATGACTGCAAACTGGGAGCCATTATTGAATCCCCAAATGATGTGGATACTCTACAAAAGGGCCTTACAGAAACAGATGCTTGGTACCAGAGCCATGGGCTCAAGCTCAATGCCAAGAAATGTATAGTTATCCCCTTTGGGAAAAAACATGTATCCATGAATTACCATATATGTGGAAGAACACTAAACACCGAAAGTGTGATAAGAGACTTAGGGACACAGGTGGACAGTGGTCTCACCTTCGATAACCACATCACCACAACAGTCAGGAAATCCTTCTATGTGGCACACCTCATCACTAAGGGCTTTTCATCCAGAAAAAAGGAGGTCATTGTCCCACTGTACTCATCCCTCATTAGACCCATTATAGAATACAATGCCCCATTTGGTATGTACCTCTCAAAACATCTGCAACAACTGGAAAGGCCGCAGAAATACCTCACTAAAAGAATCACAGGCCTAAAGTAGATGCCATATGCTGACCGCCTTAAAAAACTCCAGCTATATTCTGTCACATATCGTCTACTCAGAGGCGATCTCTGCTTAACATACAAGACCATGTCAAACCCAGAGCTGTTGGACATGCTACACTTAAAGAAATCCCAATCCCTCAGAGCCACATGCTCCAGGGATCTAAACCTTGTCATCACAATAAACAAAACATGCTGGAGGGATAGGTTCTTGACCCAGAGACTCCCCAGACTCTGGAATAGATTGCCCACACATGTCAAGCAGAGTGCCTCTTTGGCCCTCTTCAAAAGGAGCCTTGACGATTGGATGGAAGAAAGGAAATTCACCCCGGGGATCACGTCAATCGCCCTGCTAGACAGGGGTCCAAGGAAGTAAATAGTGTGGGAAGAAATAGCCAGGGAATTGTTATGGCTAGGCTTGTATGGGCCCTAGGGCTGATAGCCTAGTACCAACCTATGAACCTATGAACCTCTTTACCCCTTTTTAAGTGCAACCTGGATAACTAGATGGGAAACAGAAAATCCACTGCTGGGATTCCACCCATCTCCCTGCTGGACAGGGGCATTGTGTGCTGACTTGTCTAAACATGGGCTAAACTTTTGGCTAGGCTTATAAGGGCCTCAAGGCCAATATCCTAGTAACCTCCTATGATCCTATAATTCATGACATGTGGACATCTGCCAAGCACCACTTCTGGCCATAAATACAGTAACATTCATAACATGTGAACATCTGCTGTACATACAGTGACATTCATGACATGTGGACATCTGCCATGCACCACTTCCTGCCATACATACAGAGATATTCATGACATGGGCAACAGGCATACACCACTTCCTGTAATATGTACAGTAACCTTCATGACATGTGAACATCTGCCATGCACCACTTCTTGCCATATGTCTAGTGACATTCATGACATGTGGACATCTGCCATGCACCACTTCCTGCCATACATCCAGTGACATTCATGACATGTGGACATCTTCTGTACATACAGTGATATTCATGACATGTGAACATCTGCCATGCACCACTCCCTGCCATACATATATTGACTTTCATGGCATGGGGACATCTGCCATGCACCATTTCCTGACATACATACCGTGACATTCATGACATGCGGGCATCTGGCATGCACCACTTCTTGCCATATAGTGATGTGCATGACATTTGGCAGTCTGATTTCACCACTTCCTGCCATACAATCAATGACATTTATGATATGTGGGCCTCTGCCACGCACCTCTTCCTGCCATACATGCAGTGAGATTCATGACATGTCATGCACCACTTCCTGCCATACATATAATGACATTCATGACATGTGAACATCTGCCATGCACCACTTCCTGCCATACGTACAGTGACATTCATGACATGTGGACATCTGCCATACACTACTTCCTGCCATACATACAGTGACATTCATGACATGTGAACATCTGCCATACATACAGTAACATTCATAATATGGAAACATCTGCAGTAAGTACAGTGACATTCATGACAAGTGGGCAACTGGCATGCACCACTTCCTATTATATGTACAGTGACATTCACAACATGTGAACATCTGCCATGCACCACTTCTTGCCATACATTGACATTCATGACATGTGGATGTCTAGTTTGCACCACTTCCTGCCATACATACAGTGACACTCATGATATGTGGACATCTTCCATGCAAAACAAGAACAAAGCCACTGACAGCCAATGTAAAACTTGTAGCAGTTCAATAATCCAAAAAAGCAAAGCTTTCAGGTAACAAGTACCCTTCCTCAGTGCTAGTAACATCAATATAAAATAACAATCCTTTTATAGTACTCATTCATCCACACAGCCAATAAAACAATTATGCAATTAAAACAATTGATATCTTAATGTGCCAATGCATAATAGAATGCTATAAAAATATATAATATATAAATACATATGTATAAAAAATATAAAATGAATACAGATGTATATATATATATATATATATATATATATATATATATATATATATATATATATATATATATGAAACAATTTATGACATCTATGGTGTAAAACAACATATAACTCATGAAAATCTATACAATTTTCTTAACCAAAACTAGTTCAACTGAAAAAGCCTACAAGGATCCTATAAAATTGCTTGCTTTGCTTTTATGATAGGTTTAATGGACACTGATTGATTAATACCTGGTGGGAGGTCAGCCTGTAGCCGCAAAATCCAATTGTTTTCGTTACCCTCCAGTTTGGCATTGATATCACCTCTTCTTACTGATTTTGACAAAAAGTTAATAACCCTAAACCTAAAATAATCTATACTATTTTCAGAGACATGTTTAGCAAGACAATTGCTCATCACCTGCCTTCTATTATCAGAGTTATGTTCAATAATTCTGTCTTTTAAATGCCATATAGATTTGCCGACATAAAAACGTATGCATTTTGCACATGTAGCAAGATATATTATATTATTGGTATTGCACATAGCATAATACTTAAAAGTGTAAGTGATGCCAGTAGAGGGATGTACAAAAATGTTATTCTTCTCAATAAAACTGCAACAACAACAATTAAGGCACATAAAAGTGCCATGTTTGGTGGTCATATTCTTGTTAATATTTTCTTGCATATCTTTATAACAAAATCTATTCCTAAGATTTGGACAACTGCGATAAGTAAACATCATTTTTTCATCAATAATCTGATGTAATTCAGGTAAAGTCTTGAGTATGCCCCAATTATCAGAAATTATCTCTTTCTAACTCCATCACTACATCTACTATATGTAGTAATATAACATGGGGTATTAGACTTATTTCTATCAATACCAATATTGGATTCATTATACATATCATTAAAATAGGGTTTAGCTATTGAGTTTCTGTTCAGTATAACATCCTTTTTTACAAAAGTTAGCAGGTCATGCCTATAACTTCTCTGAATAAAGGCATCCATTGTTTCATCCATTTGTTTAACACATTCTAAGTCATCCATATTGAGTCTACTAATCCGTGTAATCGTGCTTTCACAATTCCTTTAAAGGTATGTGAAGGGTGCATACTTTTCCTGTGCAAATATTTGTCCTTTTGTACTTCCTTCTTGAAGACCGAAGTCTGTAGGTCTAATCCATCATATTTGATCATAACATTTAAAAATTCCATCTCATTAGACGAATAATGCACAGAGAACTTTAAAAATTCAGTAACATTGTTCTGATGTTCCACAAACATAATTAAATCATTTGCATCACCATCCCAAATTAAAAACACAGCATCCACAAACCTCTCAAAAATAAAATCTTACTAGCATAGCAGTCAGCCCAGTATATATATTTTTATTCTCCCAGTCTCTTAAAACCAATGTGGCATAGGCATTCAGAACCAGAGTGCCCATGGCAACATCGGAAGACTGATGGAAATATTTTTTATCAAAAATAAAAATGTTGTTTTCTAATACAAGACTTAATAATTCACAAATTATTTCAATTTGTCTTCCAGAACCAAAATGATGTCTACATTAAATGTCTCTAATTGCAGAAATCCCATATCCATTTGGAATCACCGTAAATAACGATTTTATGTCTAATGTTACCATAAGAAACTCAGTGCAAGTTTTTGTTCTAAACCAGCCACTGAGTTGTAAGAAGTCAGCAGTGTCTCATATAACTTCTAATGGACTTTAGATATTTACTCAATACATTTTGTAGGTATACTGAGACCGGCTCTGTGATCCAACCACGCCCAGATACAATGGGTCTCATGAGGGGGGGGGGTTCCTAAGGATTTGTGGATTTTAGGTATACCATAGAGTATTGGTATAACGGGTTGGGATACTGTAAAATACATAAACATACCTAGTGTAATATCATTCATCAACTGCAAATCATACAAAAGTGTATTGATATTATTAATATATCAATCAACCTGAAAACAAGTTATTTCTTGAAATGCTGTTAATCATCCTTGTTCATAATGACAATTGCTCCTCCGTTGTCACCTTCTGTTAGAATAATACTCTCATTACTTTCTAATTCATGTAGACCCCGCCTCTCCTCATTCGTTAAATTAAACATCCGTTTAAATGTCCCATTTTGATAATAATTTATTAATTGAGTCTCACATATATTATGAAACGCTTATGTTATTGGATGGCTATTGGGAACAAAAGTGCTACTACGGTTGCGCACATTGCTTGTTTCATGTGCTGAATTGCCATAAATCAATTTCGAGTCCAAATTACGCACAAACAATTTTAAATCAGTTAAAGCATTAACAAGTCCATCTGTAATAGTCGGTTTGTACTTGAGACCTTTCTCAAGCAGAGATACATGAAAAGAATTAAGTTCTAAATCAGACAAATTCACAATGCAACAATGTTTAGTACCTACATTTTCATTCTGTTGCATGTCCTGAGACTGCTGCAGCTCTTCTCCCTGTTTCTCTTCTAAGACCTCCCTCTGGAAATGGCTCGCTTGTTTGTGATGATTTCCTCTGGTAATTTCAGTCGAACAACCTGTATTGACCATTGAAAATCCATGGGTGATAGATTCACCGGCCTATTATCAAGTATTTGGTCAGTGCAATCACCCATATCATTGGTAGTGTTTACCGGCGTCAAATGCGTAGATGTTGAAGCAGTTTCCTCATTGACCCCACCTTCAGCTCCATGTTGATTGGTGGTTATATTAATAGAAGATGTTGACTGATTAATGGTTATATCAGCCAATGGAGCACTGATCTCATCAAGTGCTCTCATGGAATTGGTGTTCACTGTTGTCTGTGAAGGTGTTGATGCATTAGAGTAGTAAAATCCATTATCTTTTGGCCAGGAGAAGATATGCTCATTTCTAAAATCATCATTGTCATGATGCAACTTTTTCAATTAAATAGCTTCAAGCTTTTTATCATAAACAGACAGTCTTTCTAACAGTTTGCCATAGTCAGAGACATATCTGTTAAACAAGGTGCACGTGAAATGTCACTTTCAATGTTAGCTATTTCTACTTTGTAAGTCAGACTCTGTTTTAGAAAAATGTTCATTCATAAGTGACATATAGTTCAAACTAAGCTGGATATTTTTAACAAAACAGGATATAAATTGCCAAATAATGGCATTTTTAGCACTTGAAGGCCTCTATGCACCACACCAAGTTCAAGATAAGCCAAAAAGCTATATCTTTGCCACTGCAAAGATTTAAAACATTGTACCTTTTGTTCCAGTTGTAGTAGCATCTGTTGAAAATCCATATTCAGTGGGGCCTTAGGATTTTGTGGTTATAGGCTGACCTCCCACCAGGTATTAATCAAACAGTGTCCATTAAACCTATCTTAAAAGCAAACCAAGCAGTTTTATAGGATCCTTGTAGGCTTTTTCAGTTGAACTGGTTTTGGTTAGGTAAATTGTATAGATTTTCATGAGTTATATGTTGTTTTACACCATAGATGTTATTGTTTCATATATATGTCTGTATTCATTTTACATTTTTTTATACATATGTATTTATATATTATATATTTTTATAGCATTCTATTATGCATTGGCACTTTAAGATATCAAATGTTTTAATTGCATAATTGTTTTATTGGCTGTGCGGACGAATGAGTACTATAAAGGATTGCTATTTTATATTGATGTTACTAGCACTGAGGAAGGGTACTTGTTACCTGAAAGCTTTGCTTTTTTGGATTATAAAACTGCTACAAGTTTTACATTGGTTGTCAATGGTTTTGTTCTTGTTTTCTTGAGGTTTCAATTTTACCACTGCACCTTCACTCTGACTCTAGTTCTGATTGTTTGTTCGACAAGGATTACTTACATAAAATTAGACCCTCTTAGTAAAAGTGTGCATATCATTGCTGGAGCCTTCCTGTCCTGACAGAGTGCTCTTCAAACTATCTGGAGATATACAGAGCTGAGTATATTTTTCTGGCACTTCACAGTTGTGTACTAGTAATTGTTGTTTGACTAATTTTATATAATTGCTGGCCGACTTCAGAGTTGTGCACTGTTATTTTTGCTTCGCTGCATAGTTTTTCAGATCTCTGCTGAAGGTGTTGGTTTTCCCATATCCACCCTCCCTATTCCTGTGTTGTTGTTTAAATTTGGAGGCTTTTGCAGTTGCCCGCCCCCACTGTAGATTTGATCTGGGACACTCCCCCCAGTCCCATCTCTTTACCTCATTCTACCTAATAGACTCCTTCTGCACTTGTTTTTAGTCATTTTTAATTTAATTGCATTTTTTAAACTGTTTGGTCTAACATTGCTACATACTCAAGTGTGTTGAATAGTTTTTACTTCTGTTTTAGCTACTTTTCTGTATATATATATATATATATATATATATATATATATATATATATATATATATATATATATATATATATATATATATATATATATATATATATATATATATATATATATATATATATATATATATATATATATATATATATATAAATAAATATATATATATATATATATATATATATATATATATACATATATATATATATAAATATACCTTTCCTGTAACTAGTGTAGTCCAGATTCAGATTTGCTGTATCCAGGACTGTATGTAAGCTTCTGAGCCCCCCCCCAAGCTTTCTGTGTTGGAGGGAAGCCTTCTAGCTTATCAGTGGGAGTGGTAAGCACTAGCTAACCTATCTACCACATAAGGAGTGGTTCTGGCCCAGAAATTGTAGTTATTAGCCGTTTGGACAGTTTTTCCATCTCTCTCAACTTTCTGATTTAAAAGCCCACATTTGCACTTGTTTCCCCTTTTCCTGTAACTAGTTTAGTCCAGATACAGATTCTTAGTTTTAGCACCTGAATTTGCTTATTCGTGATCAGCACTTGTTCAGAACTTGTAAGCACTAAATAACCTACTAATTACTACAGCACTCAACCTTCCTCATTACCTAGAGGAAAACAGTTTTGGTACTTACTTTCCTCACTTGCTTAATGAAAAACAGCTATTGCACTCACTTTCCTCACTTATCTATAGGAAATAATTTTTTATTCAGGCATGTCCAAGGGTCGGCTCCCAGTGTTCTCTCCTGTCTATCTGATGAATCTGGGCATCTTGGGGCAATGTAGAAATTGCTTCATGTACACAGACAACCCTCTCCTCCTACCACCCAACACTACAACCTGTGAGAGATGCACTTATCTAGCCAAAATGGAGGTAAAGCTCTCTCCAATCAAGACTGAACTTGACAGTCAAGAGGAGAAGGTAAACACTTGCACCACACCACACTCATCACATAGTCTCACTAAATCTACACCACCAAAATCCACACATAGAAACACAAAAGCATTCACGGAGGCTCTCAATAATAATCTGCTCAAGCAACAGCGACCTCCAAAGCAGAAATGTAAGCAACCTCCACCCCCCAACACAACCCAAATGACACATAGCCCGCAGACTCAGTGTGCCACTCAACCACAGCCAATAAGGCAAAACAATGTACCCAACACACTAGTCATAGGTGACTCTATAGTCAGGCACACTGATGTCCCACTCACCAGGCCAAACAAGGAGAAGGTTAATGTCAGCTGACTTTCGGGTGCCAGGATCCGCCACATAACCCATGCACTAAGGTCACTCCACAACAAGTACAAATATGACTCTGTCATTGTCCATGTTGGTGTGAACGACCTGAGACGTACCTCCCTGGACTACATGAAAAGAGACATGGAAGCCCAGGCAGGTATGACCCTAGCCCTGAGTAGCATTCTGCCATCACCCAGAATGATGCCGCAGTACAAGGACAAAATGATTGACTTCAACAATTGGCTAAGCTTCTGGTGCCATTCTAAAGGGATCCAGTATCTGTCTGCCTGGGATGACATGGTCGACAGACCATGATGCTTTGCCAGAGATGGCCTGCACCTGTCACCCCTGGGATTCTGGATACTGGCTAAGGTTCTTGCCCCCCCCTATAGTGCCTTTTTTTAAGGCAAGGTTCAAATGACAAATTCACCACCGTAACAGGAACAGGCAAGCAAAAACTGAGGGTGATGCTACTCAATGCTAGAAGTCTAAATCTCAAAATGCACTCACGTGAGGCACTCCTTAAAATGGAGAACATTGATATCTGTGCAGTGACTGAGACCAGGTTCAAGGCTCCAGAGAGCACCCCTGCACTACCAGGCTATAACTCATACCACACTTTTCGGCTATGTAACCTGGACCGGAACACCAAAGGCAGAGGTGTGTCCATATTCATTAAGGATATCCACACCTCCAGGCTAACTGCTCAGCATAATGCAGCCGAGGTTATCCAAGTGCAACTAACTCTGGGCAAAACTGCAATCCAAATTTTAGCTTGCCACAGATCACCCACCATGTCCCAGGATTCACACAACTCTTTTCTTGATGTACTGGAAAATATTAGGGTTCAACCAAACACCCTAATAATGGTTGATTTCAACTAATCCACCATTAACTGGGAAAGCTACTCATGTACCAACTCCTTTGCTCAACGGTTTCTGGAATTCATAAACTCCAATGCCCTGGATCAACTTATCACCAGGGGCAACAATATCCTAGATCTAGTCATTACCAACATGAATGACCAGTGTTCCACAGTTGAAGTCAACGCCTCATTGGTCCGAACTGACCATAAGCTAATTACCCTAGATATCCACATCCTGCCCCAACCCCCCATTAAGGAAACCATGGTAAAAATTTTCTTCAAAGCCAACTTCATGCTTCTTAAGACAGAAGTGGTGAACTTCATGACACCCATGCAGATGGACAGTACAGTTATGACTACTGAATCCTACACAATTGCACTTTATAAGCACTTACATGAGTGCATGCATCGTGCTATCCCAAACAGAAACAAAATGCTATCCTCCAAAAAAAGGAAGCCAATCTGGTGGTCCCCTGCCATAAACAAACTGTACAACAGAAGGAAGAAACTGTTGCAATAGAGAGTAAAATCCCATGAGTGGAGTAGATCCCTGGTCAGCCTCAGTAAGAAGCTGCGATCCCTGATAAAATCCTCCAAAGCTAGTTACAAAAACAAAATTGCCACTGATTCTAAAGACAACCACAAAGCATTCTATAGCTATGTCAAGAATCTCAATGGCAACACTCAAATCTGCTGTAAGTTACAGCACAATGGCACTAAATATGTAGACCCAACTGATATTGCCAACATCCTGGCAGATAGGTTCAGTGCTAACTTTACCCTGCTCTCACCCCCTAAAGTGCCCATCTCTATACCTGAAGAATGCAAAGGTCCTGTAATCGCAGCTGCACAGGTAAAAACCACACTCTCCAAAGCCAAGAACACAGCATCCATGGGACCAGACAACATCCCAGGCTGCGTTCTACACGAACTACAGAATGAACTGGCACCCCACATAAGTACCATGTTCAATCATAGCCTCACCTTAGGCTTTGTGCCTGCTGAATGGCGTACAGCAACGGTTATCCCACTCCACAAGGGGGGAGCCACCACGGACCCCGGGAACTACCTCCCCATTAGCCTGACAAGCCTGGTCTGTAAGGCCATGGAACGTATCGTCATGGAACTTATAAACAAAGACATTGGTAATCTCCAAACTCTAGGCGCCACCCAGTTCAGGTTTGTAAAAGGCAGATCATGTCTCCTAAACCTGGTGGACTTCTTTGAAACAGTCACCAAAGTCGTAGACAAGGGTAAGGTGGTTTACACAGCCTATTTAGATCTTGCCAAGGCTTTCGACACCATCCCCCACTCTGGAATTATAGATAAACTTACTAAACTAGGTATAAATCCCTGTCACAAGATGGGTTGCCAACTGGCTCACTGACAGAACCCACACTGTGAAAGTAGCAGACTCTAAATCTGACTTCAGACCAGTGACAAGTGGAGTACCACAGGGTTCAGTCCTGGGTCCTCTCCTGTTTGGTATCTACTTCTCTGAAGTACAGGCTAACACAGAAGGTCTTTGGCTAATGAAGTTCGCAGATGACTGCAAACTAGGAGCCATAATCAAAACTCCTAAAGATGTGGGCATCTTACAAAAGGGCCTCATTGTGACAGATGCTTGGTGTCAAAGCCATGGTCTCAAGCTCAATGCCAAAAAGTGCATTGTCATCCTATTTTGTAAAAACTCTGAACCCATGAACTACAACATATGTGGTAGCATACTTAACACCGAAAGTGTGATAAGAGACCTTAAGACACAGGTGGACAGTAGTCTCTCCTTTGATAATCACATCACCACAGTAGTCAGGAAATCCTTCTACTTGGCACACCTCAACACAAAAGGTTTCTCATCCAGAAAAATAGAGGTCATTGTTCCCCTCTACTCATCACTCATTAGATCCATTATAGTGTACAATGCCCCTTTTGGTATGTACCTCACAAGACATCTACAACAACTGGAAAGGCCCCAGAAATACCTCACAAAGAGGATTACCGGCCTCAAACAGATGCACTATGCAGACCGTCTCAAAAAACACAAGCTTTACTCCTTCGCATATCATCTACTCAGAGGTGATCTCTGCCTAACATACAAAGCTATGTCAAACCCAGAGCTGTTGGACATGCTCAACTTAAAGAAATCCCAATCCCTCCGAGTTACATGCTCTAGGGAATTAAACGTTGTCACCACAATAAACAGAACATGCCGGAGGGATAGATTCCTGTCCCAGAGACTTCCCAAACTCTGGAATAAACTACCTATCTACATCAAACAAAGCTCCTCATTAGCACTCTTCAAGAAAAATCTTGATGATTGGATGGGAAATAGAAAATTCACCCTGGAGTCACCTCTGTGGCTCTGCCCGACAGTGGCAAAGGAAAATAATTTTCTTGGGTGGCAAAAGCCAGGGTACCTTTTTGGCTGGGCTTGTATAGGCCCCAGGGCCGACAGCCTAGTACCTACCTATGAACCTATGAACCTATGACATCTTCCATGCACCACTTCCTGCCATACATGCAGTGAAATTCATGACATGTAAACATCTGCCATACATACAGCAATATTCATAATATGGGAACATCTGCCATACATATAGTGACATTTGTGATATGCAAACATCTTTCATACATACAGTGAAATTCATGACATGTGAACATCTACCATGCACCACTGCTTGCCATATGTATAGTGACTTTCATGGCATGGGGACATCTGCCATACACCCTTTCCTGACATACATACAGTGACATTCATGACATGTGGGCATCTGGCATGCACCACTTCCTGCTATATGTACAGTGACATTCATGACATGTGAACATCTGCAGTACATACAGTGCCATTCATGGCATGAGAACATCTGCCATGCACCACTTCCCGCCATACATGCAATGACATTCATGACATGTGGACGTCTGGCATGCCCCACTTCCTGCTATACATACAATGACATTCATGACGTGGACGTCTGGCATGCACCACTTCCTGCCATATGTTAAGTGACATTCATGACATGTGAATATCTGCCATGTGCCACTTCTTGCCATATGTCTAGTGACTTTCATGACATGGGGACATCTGCCATACACCCTTTCCTGACATACATACAGTGACATTCATGACATGTGGGAATCTGGCATGTACCACTTCCTGCCATATGTACAGTGACATTCATGACATGTGAACATCTGCTGTACATAGAGTGCCATTCATGACATGAGAACATCTGCCATGCACCACTTCCCGCCATACATACAATGACATTCATGGCATGTGGACGTCTGGCATGCCCCACTTACTGCCATACATACAATGCCATTCATGATATGTGGACATCTGCCATGCACCACTTCCTGCCATACATACAGTAACATTCACGACATGTGAACTTCTGCCATGCCCTGCTGTGGCACCATATCCTTAGTTTTTATCTGAGGTCAGGGGATTACTAATCTGCTAACAGATGACCATTTGGTGAAGGCTAGCATTCTAACAGATATTTTATCCTTCTTTCCCAAGAGAGTTCTGTAGTGACCAATGCTTATTACCAGGTTCACACCCACGTCACAGTGGCTGAAATTCTGTCACAACACCACTGGGCAAACCATTTAAATTAATAAAATAGTACACAAGTCACATGAGCGTTGGCATGAATTCCAATGATTTATTAATATCTGCACTAATACTCAATGTTATAACATTTACACTAACATAAATGCCTCAGTAAGTCACATACTGCTTAAATATAAATGTTTGACTAAGCAAGGGTTTTAGTGACACACTAGAACACATCCATCTCATGGTATGTTGCAGTGTTGAAAAACAAGATTATTAAAACAGAATACATTTGACATTACCCTTTTATTCTCTGCAGCTCCTTTTGATTTCTTCCTTTTCTTTTCTGCAAAAAAAAAACACATTTCAGATGACATTTTAGAAATACAAATGTGCCATGTTTTTACTTCGCTGCTTGATATTCAGCACTACTGCTTGTGTTACCTTTGTATACCTTCTTTTAGTACCCTTTAAACTACATAGAAACTGCTAGCATCAACAATGAGCATATCAATGGTAAGGCCTATTTACAGAGATGGAGGGCTTGGAATGCCCTTTTTGTATGTATTT